>NW_015554181.1:166233-167243 GCF_001515605.1 Sinocyclocheilus anshuiensis
GCCCGATTGGCTCACCTGTGGCTTCTCTCCAGTTCCCCTACCGCTGACCAGGTAGCGGAAAAAGTCCTCGTCGATCGGGTGTTACGGGCGCTGCCCCGTCCGCTGAGGCGCCCGGTCAGTATGCAGAATCCACAGGACATCCACAGTCTTGTTGAAGCGGTCGAGCTGGCGGAGGCGACGAACGCCCGCGAGGCAGGGGAGGGCCTGGCGCCCCGCAGAGTGATCAAAGGGTCAAAGGTGCACCGCGACCAGTCAGCAGATCGGCGGTCCCTGAATTAGTTGATGAGCCAATGCCCACTGAACCCCCAGCACCGACGGCCCGAGCCTGGATGGCCGGGTGTTTCCTGCATCAGGACGGACCTTCCCCTGGCCCCAGCCGGATGGTAAGGCTAGAGGGGAAACCAGTGCAGGCTTTGTTGGATTCCGGCAGTTCAGTCTCCCTAGTGCAACCTACCCTAGTAAAACCAAGGCCCGAACAGAAGTCAGAGCTGCCATTGACGTGTGTGCACGGAGACACCCGCTATGTGCCGGCCCGCACGGTTCGGATTTCAGCGGAGCCCGGGACCTGGGCCATCGAGGTGGGCATTGTGCGAGACCTCCCCGTACCTCTGCTCCTGGGACGGGACTGGCCGGGGTTCAAGAAGCTCCTCTTCGCCCCCCAGGACACCAGGCCGTACCGCCCGGAACGGGCAACGGCGAAACCGTCGGGGACCGCCCAGCCTGAAACCGGCCTACCTAGCAACGGACAGCGAGAGGGAGAGTGAGTGTCAGCCAGCTAACCTTCCATCTGTCTACCTCGATGTGTTTTCACAGGTCATGACCGGGGGTTCGTTCGGCAGGGAGCAACGAGAGGATGACCGCCTGCGAAACTGTTGGGATCAAGTGCGCAGAGTCGATGAGATAGACAGGCTTCCGGGCCCACACCCCCTCCCTCATTTTGAAATAAGAAATGGTCTGCTGTACTGTGTCGCCCACAGGCGGGGGGAGGAAAAATTCCTCTTGGTCGTGCC
>NW_015554181.1:167508-174674 GCF_001515605.1 Sinocyclocheilus anshuiensis
GCACCTTGGACCTCACCAAAGGATATTGGCAGGTGCCCCTCTCCCAGGGCTCCCGGGAGAAGACAGCCTTTAGCACTCCCAACGGAATGGTGCTCGGTGCACCATTCCTCTGAGCACGTGTGATCAGTGTGTGGGCAATAAATCACCCTCCGGGGCACTTTCTATCAGTACCGAGTCTGTGTTCTCATTCACCCCGCGACACAACATGCACAATGCCCTGAAGTATATGTGTGTTCATTCAAAGAAAGGTTTTTCTATGAATTAATTAGAGAAGAGTCCATTTTGCTGAGCATTATATGTCTTTCCTATGGAAAATGTAGTGAGAGGGAGAACTCTCAACATGCCATTAGGTCGTAAAGGTTTATCTGATCTGTCTGAGATGTCCTGGTTGCCATGGTAACCAGGGGCCTGGTGTCGTTTCCAGACATGCTAGCACCCAGTATGTTTATTGGGTGAGGGGTCTGTGATTATTTGTTAATCTAATGAATAATTGATTTGTTAAGTCAAATGAAAAATGGTGTGTCTGATTGGTCCAGACGCCACACTAACCCTGGAAACATAAGAAGGACTTCATTCCAATCCCATTTATTGTTTCTGTTGAAGACAAAAGTCACCATTCACATTCTTTGTATCAGTTTCCACACAATGAAGGTGAATGGTGACTGTCATTCATCTATAGGACTTCTTTTGGTGTGCACAGAAAATTTAGGGATTTGGAATGACATGAGAGTGAGTAAATGATGACAGAATTTACATTTTTGTCTTGATCAAATTAATTCCTTGTTTGTGCTTCAGTGATGTACACTAGGCACACTGGAACTCTCCAGAAGCTTGTGTGATGAAGATTTCTAACAGCACAAGTTTGACTCACCAATATCTTGGGCATTATAAACTACTAGAATCACTGAAATCCAGTGAAATCAGTGCAAAAAGCAGCTCAGACCATCATCATGTAACCCACCATCCTTTTCATCCCCCGATTAACTCTCCTTTTTTACTGTCTGCAGAAAAATTCAAACCATTATCCAACAAAATCTGACACAATCTGGATACAATCCTCCAGCAAAGAGTTTCGAAACAGTTCAGTACCTCCAAGCACAGTATGACTCATGTCCTATGAAGGACAAATTATTCAATTTCCCGGTCAAACTCCACATATTAGAAGATTAAACCAAAAAAGTAAACTAGAGATTCCTATTAATATATAAGGTTTATTGGTTCATTAAAAGCGAAATTACACAACACCTATTATAATAAACCTGTTCAACAGGTCTGTTTTAAGATCCCAGTACAAACACATCCCCCATTTCCAGCCCAGTCACACTAACGAGTGTTCGATCCATCAGTAAACACAAACGCCTACCTGTTTGAAGATTAACAAAGATTTTAAAAAATACTGTAACGTATTGCTAATTAGTAATATTATTAAAAGCATTAATGGGATGTTTTATTTTAGGGTTTCCTTGTACAATAATCTAAATGTAAATTTATAAGCAAGAGCATGTCATGAGATCAATGCACACGACACACGTGGCTTTTCCGGTTAAACTCAATAGTTAATAATCCCAATGTAATGGTACTCATACAGAAAATAGTAAAACTTGTCTCTTTTTTTTGTTTTTGTTTGCTTTTGTATTATTTTTTTACATTAAAAAAACTTGTGTTTATAAGATAAAAGATTCAAATTAATAATGAATAGAAGGCAGAATATTAAACCAGTATATTATTAGTTTTGAAGTCTTTTTTTAAGTTACTGTATTTGTAGCTTGATTGACCGCAGGCAGCGATAAGTCCTTTTCATTAAAAAATATACAGGAAAAGTTTTGCATATTGATCTCTGTATAATGTAATGTAAAGTGCTTAAGTTGTTTCAGAAAAAAACATTGACCGTTCAGTAAAGGAAAAGCACATTCTGCACCTTTAAAAATAAGAACGTAAAGAATAGAGTGAAACATGTTTCTGTAAGTGTTCTCTCTTCAAAGAAAATGAAAATAATTTTAGTGTTGGACTGGAGTTGCCCTACTGGAACTGTTCCAACTTCTGACGTCAGATCACCTGAGATTGTTGTCTTTTCATTGGATGAATTTTTCATGATTTTTTTTTCTTCTGGCCAATAAGATCTGATGTTTAGCCGAACCTTACAGCATATAAGAGGGTCTGCTCTCTCTCTCATTCATTCACTCTCTCATTCGAGATGCATGCTCAAATGATGGACAGTGACATCTTCGAAACCCTGGTGTGTGCTCCGGTGAGGGAAGACAACATCGTCGAAATCCTGGCACGGGCTCACGCTGAAGGTGTCTCTGTGTTCAGCGTTCAAGCATTCGCTTCTGTGAGGGAAGGCATCATCGAAATCCTCGAGCAGCAGATGACTCGCATCGGAGGTGGCCCCGTGTTCAGCGTTCAAGCATTCGCTTCTGTGAGGGAAGGCATCATCGAAATCCTTGAGCGGCTGATGACTCGCACCGGAGGTGTCCCTATATTCAGCGTTCAAGCATTCGCTTCTGTTCGTGTCACCGACATCATCGAAATCCTAGCACGGGCTGACACTCAAGGTGTCCCTGTGTTCAGCGTTCACGTATCTGCTCGTGTCACCGACGACGTCGTCGAAATCCTAGCACGGGCTGACACTCAAGGTGTCCCTGTGTTCAGCGTTCACGCATCTGCTCGTGTCACCGACGACATCATCGAAATCCTAGCACGGGCTGACACTCAAGGTGTCCCCATGTTCAGCGTTCAAGCATTTGCTCTTGTGAGCGAAGGCATTCTCGAAATCCTGGCGCGTGCGTTGACTCGCACCGGAGGTGGCCCCGTGTTCAGCATTCACGCATCTACTCAGGTGACCGACGGCATCATGGGCTGACGTGTTCAGCGAAATCCTATGACATGACTAAATAAATACATGTAAAATATGTATGTGTATATTTAGTGTGTTTTTATTTACTCAAATATGTTGGAAGTAACACTTCCCTGGTGCAGTTCAGTTGACAAGGAGTCATCTGTGTTTTGACACAATGGCATCGGAATATAAACCTGCAAGTTTGACGCGAGGTTGCGGGTTTGACATGAGGTCTTCGGAGCATATACCTGCAGGTTTGACACAATATCATTGGACCGTACACCTGCAAGTTTGACACCAGGTCATTGGAGCATCCCCTCGCAATGGCTATTACGCTGACTTTTTTCTTGTTGCTTATTGTGCTACCTTCTTAATAGTATAATTAGTCTGGCATTTCTTTTGCGATTAATTGTGTCAAGTCTGAATATTAATGGAAAGCTTTGTAAAAAGGAATTTATTCAGGTAGGTTATTGAAAAACATACAAGGTTTTACAACAAGGTAAAATGATTTTAGCCGAAGTAAGTATTACAAGGGCAATCCCAGACATGTGTGGGTAAAGGGATTCTTTTACCCAATCTATAAATTCTGTCATCATTTACTCACCCTCATGCTGTTCCAAACAGTAGTGTATGTTGCCAGGGTTAAACCTACAGTATTTTACCCTAAGTAAGTTACCATAATTCCAACCTTAATCCTAACCCTGGAAACATAGGAAGGACTTCATTCCAATCCCATTTATTTTTTCTGTAGAAGACAAAAGTCACCATTCACATTCTTTGTATCAGTTTCCACACAATGAAGGTGAATGGTGACTGTCATTCATCTATAGGACTTCTTTTGGTGTGCACAGAAAATTTAGGGATTTGGAATGACATGAGAGTGAGTAAATGATTACAGAATTTACATTTTTGTCTTGATCAAATTAATTCCTTGTGGGAAGAACCAACAAATGCATGCCAAGACCTTTATCACTGTCATAATGTCTTGAATGCCTAAATGCTCTTGTTTTCTATTACCTTCCAACAGGTTTGTAAAGATGGATGATTTACTGTTCTGGTGGTTTCTGCTCCTGATGGGACAGAACAAAGTACAGACCAAACCGAGATCTGCCTCGTTATCACAGGGAAGTAACACTGTTTGATTTCTTCAGCAGTATTTATTTAGATTTAAAGAATACTTGGCACATAATCTGTTTCTCAGCATGTTTGACTGAAGTGTGTGTCTTGTTTGTGCTTCAGTGATTTACTCTAGGCACACTGGAACTCTCCAGAAGCTTCTGTGAGAGCAACACAAAAAACAACAACACAAGTTTAATTCACCAGTATCTTGGGCATAATAAACTACTAGAAACACTGAAATTCAGTTAAATCAGTGCAAAAAGCATCATGTATCCCATCATCCTTTTCATCCCCCAATTAACTCTCCTTTTTTACTATCTGCAGTAAAATTCAAACCATTATCCAACCAAATCTGACACAATCTGGATACAATCCTCCAGCAAAGAGTGTTTCAAAACAGTTCAGTACCTGCAAGCACAGTATGACTCATGTCCTATTATAATAAACCTGTTCAACAGGTCTGTTTAAGATCCCAGTACAAACACATCCCCCATTCCAGCCCAGTCACACTAACCAGTGTTTGATCCATCAGTAAACACACACGCCTGCCTGTTTGAACACAAGCACTCCATAAAAAACTCAGGTTTAATCTTACTAATTTGCTTGAGCTTAATACTTTACAAACATTCCATGGAAAAATGATATACTGCTGCCCCAACCACAGAGACATGCAGATCCTCACTGCCCCAATGGCACAGACAGGTTGAAATACTGTCCCCGAAGGCGTCGGCATGTCAAGCAATGCTGGACCAACTATGGCTGCGTTTCCCAATTGCATCGTAAGCCTAAATTGATCGTAGAACCATAGTCACCAATGGAGCTACGATCAACTTAGGTTTACGATGCTTTTGGGAAACAGCCTACACTAATGGTTTGAGACACTCTCCACCAAGGTGTGGGTGGATGGAGCCAAACTGGCTCAACCCCACAGGCGGGTTGAGATACTAACGACTAAGTTGCAGACATGAGGAGCCAAACTGGTCCAACCCCGCTCACGGTTCAATATGCTATGCACCAAGGCATGTGCATGCGGAACCAAACCAGCTCAACCCCACAGATTGGTTGAGATACTCTCCACCAAGTCATGGGTGTGCATAGCCACGCTGTCCCAATAGCACAGAGAGGTCAAGACGGGCCAGATGGGTCTTGTGCTTCACCTGAATTCACTGAAGTCAATATGCCATTACTTGGCACTACACCCAAGTCAACCACCACAGTAAACCACCCAGCTCTGTCTTTTCAAAAGCTATGGCAGTGCGCACAACTTCTTTTGACAGCACGCATGCTCATTTTATCTATACACCAGATAGGTTCAGGTGTATTTGACTGGATGCAACAAAGTTTAGTTGCGCGCCAAAGTAGTATAAGTGTGTTCAACTTGGTTCAGGAGTCTGGTAGACTGCTACGCTGGCACAGGCACATCAGGATACTCTCCCCCAACTGCATGGACATACAGAGATATGCTTGCCCAATGGGAAAGGTGTGCAGAGCTATGCTGCCCAGACCATTTGGATGCACAGAACCTCGCTGCTCTAACCACACAGACACATCAAGATACACCAATGCATGGATGTACAAACCACTCTGTCCCATCTGCATACATCAAGATCATTCCCCCATGCACAGAAGAGTAGAGATATTTTGGCTAAAACCACTTTTTTATTGTTTTTATTTACCCAAATGATTGTATGTAACACATCTTTGGTGCAGTCCAGTTGACAGTGGTCATCTGTATGTCTATACGGAAAGAAGCATCAGAAACTACAGCTGTTCAGTATCTTTGAAATTCAACAGAAGAGAGAAAATCCTTCAGCTTGCAAGGTCTTCTTTCATAGTGTTGATGATCTGTCATCTTCAAGAGCACACACGGTTTGAGATACTCCCCTCAATGACACGTGTGTGCAGGTAAACACTGGCTGCAGATCATTCAGACAGATGATTCAAGATACTCCCCTCCATGACAAGAACACACAGATCCACACTGGCACAACTCCACAGACAGGTCGAGACAAATACTTTCATTCCATTGCAATGGCTTTCATGTTTACTTTTTTCTCATTGCGCATTGAGATGTTATCTTCTTATCCAGTATCGCCACTCCCTATACGCAGAGTACGCAGTTTGCGTAGGGCACCAACTTCCAGGGGTGGCACCATACCAGTTGCGCAAAAAAAAAACTTTCGTTCTATATTAATATTAAAATTAACATATAGGTGAACTAGGCTAAGCACATGTGACGTGCCATTCCCGCGACCGCTCGCACATCATTTAAAAAACATTTTTAAAAACGCTTACACCTCATGTTTGCGGCTGAATGCAAATGATCATAATTGATAGACAACTATGAAACCGTGAAAAGACATCAGTGATCTGGCGCCGATAAAAGAAAAGGAAAAAAATATGAAGCCCGTGCATCACTTTCAGGTAGCCTACATTCATAATCCTGTAAATCTGTTTTGGCTGTTGACGTTAATAATGTGTTTTAAAGTCGGTGATAATTTAACCACCAACCACGCATCTAATATTCTCTCTGACTTTCCATGTTCCCTTACAAAAATTAGCCATGGTTTTACTATGAATAAAACCAAAAATCATGGTTGGATGTTAACCACAAATTAACCATGGTTTTGTTTACCACGTATTCTTGAGAGCATTTGATTGGACAGAAAGTCGGATGAGAAGCTGAAGTGCAGGGTGATGTCATCAAAATTGTTGATTCATATTGGTGGAAACGAGAGACTAATGACTAAAGTTAATGCTTATATCTTCTAAATGTGTCTTTTGTCGTTGTTTTGGAGCACACAAGCTTATAGATAACCTTAAGGCTATACAATATTTTTTACTTCAATTTTGATTTCATTGGGAATTTAATCAGCTACAGCACCTTGAATATGGTCTGTACGCAATGGGATTTAAGTCTGTATTACTTACTAGTAACCATTCATAACATCTCAGCACAGCCTACAGTAAAGCAGTGTAATACAATTAAAAATGCAAGTTTACAGTGTTCTCTCTGTTGTGTTCTTTACTGCGCTTTTAGCCATGGTTTTACCAATAAAACCAAAAATCATGGTTCTTGTAGCAATGGATGGTTAACCACAAATTAACCATGGTTTTGTTACTTCAAATAATAGTTTACAAAGAAGTATTAAAGGGGTCATATGATGCGATTTCAAGTTTTCCTTTCTCTTTGGAGTGTTACAAGCTG
>NW_015554181.1:174817-181275 GCF_001515605.1 Sinocyclocheilus anshuiensis
CTTTGTAGAAAACGAAGCGTTTGAGAGAGGCGGGGCATAGAGGACCTACAATAATGTACAGTATTTGAAAAATAATCTGTTTTTTGAACATTAAAGCATGTCAACATATTCTGTTACACCAAATACACAAAATAATGATCTTTTAAAAAGCATCATATGACCCCTTTAAGATAATATTTTTGAGGTTATAAAATCAGACCTAAGCCAACAACAGCCTTTAAATTACTTAAAATGCATTATATAAAACAATGAGGCAATAATGATTGGTTAATTAATAATTAAGTGGTTTCATTGAATAACACTGTTAAAATACATAATGTAATACAAAGTAAACAATTTATGTACATTACATATTATTACAAATGCTTGCAAAGGGAGCCAAAGGCCTGGTAACTGCTGCTGTTACACTTACAGGACGATCAAGTCCTTTAATATTGACCAAACATTTAATTCAAATATCCACTTAATCTTTTATTTTTGGCCACCTTTTTACAAAAGAAATGTGACAGCCTCAATAATTTCTTCAACAAAAACACGTGGACATCACAACCCTTACAAAAAATTAACCAAGTTTTATCATTCATAGCTTAGTTTTCTTTTCCGTGATTTCTGAATGCTTGAGACTATAAAATCAATCAGACAACTGTATTAATAAAATAATAGCCATAGGTAACTGTCTAGAGCTACAATTGTTATTTGTAAATAATACAATATAATTACAATTTATTTACTTTATATTTTATTCAAGTTGTATTTTGACCCCTATAGTAGGTGGGTTTTTTTTTTTACATCCATAATATTCGGGGGAGGGGGCACAATACAATTTTGCTTAGGGCACCCATTTGGCCAGCAGCGGCCCTGTTCTTATCAATATGTTTAATCAGTCTACATTTCTTTGTGACTAATCCAGTGTTAAAGGGATAGTTCACCCAAAAATGAAAATTCTGTCATTAATTACTCACCCTCATGTCCTTCCAAACCTGTAAGACCTTCGTGTTCATCTTTGGAACACAAATTAAGATATTTTTGATGAAATCCGAGAGCTCTCTGACCCTTCATGTTCCCAGGTCCAGGTCCTTTGCACACAAAAAGTATTCTTGTAGCTTTGTAAAATTACAGTTGAACCCCTGATGTCACATGGACTGTTTTACTGATGTCCTTGCTACTGTACGTTTCTGGACCTGGGAACATTTCAGTTATGTTGCTGACTATGGAGGGAAAGAGAGCTCTCGGATTTCATCAAAAAATAATAATTTATGTTCTGAAGATGAACAAAGGTCTTATGGGTTTGGAACGACATGAGGGTATGTAATTAATGACAGAATTTTCATTTTTGGTTGAACTATCACTTTAAGTCTGAATATTAATGGAAAGCTTCATAAAAATAATAAATACAGGTATGATTTTTGGAGAACAAATCATATAAAGGGGAGTAGGATAAGAAGGTAAGATCCTTTTATCCAAAGCAGTTAACAACTTATTCCATTTAACACAACATACACCATTCATGGCCAGTGGTGGACGAAGTACACAAATCAAGTACTTGAATAAAAGTACAGATCCGTATAATAAAATATTACTCCAGTAAAAGTACTCAGTTTTCAATTTTACTCGAGTGAAAGTACAAAAGTACTTGCTTTTTTATGTACTTAAGTAAAAAGTATCCATAGATGAATGTTTATTTTGCAGTTTTATATAGGCTACTTTATCGTTTAATTTTATATTAGCATATATTTTTTATAATCCTACTGCTCAAAATACCTTGGATTTTCCCAAAATAACCAATAAGGAAATAATGAATATAATAAGGAAAATATAATTAGATTTTCATAATGATCTTTTTCTTCTCAAGCCTTATCTGTGGTGTAAAAGCACCCCTGGCCAAATGCCCCCCGAGGGCATCACTTCCCACTTTGATAATTACTGTAGTTACCATGTTCTGAACATCACATCCTTTCTTTCCCCCCAGATGTAATCCATCTAGGACTAGGTGGTTGAATAAAAAATATTTGGACTTTATTTTTTTTAAATTGCCTCAATTTAGCACCAGCAAGCTCGTTGGCTAGACAGTTAGCATCAGCTAACATTATTGACTTATTTTCAGCATGGTTATGAATAAACATTTATATTTGTCTACTTGGCTAGCTGATCCAGATACATAGTAACTTGGGCTATGTGTGCTGACAACCGATATAAACACAGACGTCACATAAGGCTAAATGCATAGCATTTTAGTAAAACTGCTAACGTTACAGCAGCGGGGAAGATGAACGTGCATGAGTTATTTTTAGGGATGCACGATATATCGGCCACCATATCGGTATTGGCCGATAAATGCTCATTTTTTTCTGTTATCGGTATCGGACCGATAAGAACATTTGGCCGATATCTTAAAGCCAATAAATAATGCATCATTTCCTTCAGAGACGCTTCAGATGCGCACTGTTCGACATGATGGCTTTTAATTTTTGGAATGTAGTGGAGTAAAAGTAAAAGTTACTCAAAATAAAACTGATACTAAGTACAGATACTTGGAAAAATTTACTTAAGTACAGTAACGAAGTAAAGCTACTTCGTTACGGTCCACCACTTAGTGCTGGGCGGTATACCGATTCATACCGAATACCGGTGTTTCTTTTTCTTATGATATGAATTTTTAAAATACCGCAATACGTGTGTATGTTGCTTAAACAACGTTCGGAACGCAACACTGTTTGAAAGGGGTCCCTTTTCACTGTTGCACTGTGTTGAGGGAACAGCTGTATGTGTTACTAAGCGTGAAAGTTCCGAAACTGAAGCTGTAGAACGGAGGCAGTGCGCTGCATGAGACAACATAAGTAATAGCCGTTCTTTAGTGTAGATGCATGTTGATTTTATCAGACGCGATTATAAATGAGTGACTCCTGGTTAACAAGTATTACTGGGTCTTGTTTAGTCACTATTTAGTGTGGAATTTTTCTACAATATTCACTCATCATGACAGTAAAATAGGGCATTCTAAGTCAATATACTGCAGTATTTCCTCTCAATCAACGTGATATACATTTTTGGTCATACCGCCCAGCACTACCACCACTGTTCATGGCCAACGACAAAGAACGCATTGAAGGGCATCAAGCATGAAGGAGATCACCAGAAATGGTAACCAAATCTCATGTCATGACTGTTCCAAAAAGCAGCTGACTGCTTAATACTCTACAGTACATTTGTCTATGTCTACAGTCATTGCATACTTAAAGGGGTCATAGGATGCTACATACACTTTTACAAGTTGTTTGAACTGAAATGTGTGTTGGCAGTGTGTGTACACAACCACCCTAAAGTGATCCAGCCTCATCTACAAAAGAAGTGTGTAAGGATTTTTTAACGAATCTTTGCAAATCGCCTTTCCTCATAATGTGCTAATTAGCAAGTTTCACGATGAATGCGAATAAAGTAAACAGTCTCTCTGAGAGCAGCTCGGAAAAGAAGGGCGGGGTCAGCAGAGCTCATTAACATTTAAAGGAAAATGCTACAAAAACGGCTTGATCTGAAAAGAGTTTTTTTTGACAAGGTAAAAAAGGTGTTTTTACACTACCATTGAGAAACTTTAACCAAACTAAGTTACAGACTTTTCATTAAGACCCTAAAGAATCATATCAACTTGTGGAAAATGGGCATCCTATGACCCCTTTAAGATAAATTAATTATGTTGATGTGCATGTTCTTTGTCGTCTTGTTCTGTTGTCCTTCATGTTGTGTTTGTCTGTTTATGCAAGGCTGTTTTTGAAAATTGAAGAAAAAAAAAAAAAAAACATTTGTACAATCATCTGCGTCTGCTGTTATTGCTGTTGTTTAATTTGCTTCATTGTCCCTGTCATGCATTCAGCTCAGTTTTATGCTTTATAAGTCACTGCTCTCAGTGAAGTGCATTTTACAGATAACCAGGTTAACAAATAAGAAGTTTATATTTTTTCAATAATGAGTTTTCCCAACATCTCTCTAAGACTAAATATTGTTACACCACAAAGATGAAACCTAAGGACTACAGATTCATTCAAGTTTATGGAATAGAAAGAACAATCCATCTAAAAGTTTTACAAAACTCATATTGAAAAAACTCTAAACATTCAATTTATTTACCTGTAGAAATGCACTGCAGAACATTTACTGAATGCAGTAACTTGTAAAGCATAAAACTGAGCTGAATCCATGAAGAGAACAACAAAACAAAACAAATGGAATGTAGGTAAGTAAATTTTATTTATAGAGCACATTTAAATTCAGCTTACACTGACCAAAGTGCTGTACAAATAAAATAAAATCCAAGATAACAATACTAATCCATAAATTAAAAATCAGGAAATGTCATGGCTAAGGCCAGTCAATGTTATTTGGTTGTGTGTTTGTTCCACCAGCATGAGTTTGACTTTGAGATAACCAATATCTCAGCCTTTATAAAGTACTAGATACACTGAAATCAGTGCACAAGCAGCTCAGACTACACTCATGTATCCCATCATCCTTTTCAGCCCCCCCCCTCCATTTCCCTGTCATCAGTTACATTCAAACCATTATCCTACAAAATCTAACATTACCAATATACTCCTCCAAGAAAGATTTTTCCAAAGCACTTCAGTATTTACAAGCACACTGTGACTCATTCAGTACAGGAGGTGTGTCCCACTGATAAAGGTCTGTTTATGAATTTCCCTAAGATCCCAAAACAAGCACATCACCACTTCGGTCCAGTCACGCTATGGTCCATCAGTAAACACACATTCCTGTCTGTTTTAACACAAGAGCTCCTTACAAAATTTTGTTTTTAGACCATCGACCTTCCCTCACAGCCTCGTTTTTGATCTCTGTCAGAAATGAAGTATGATGCTAACCTGACTAATGTCTTGTCATTTTCACTCTCCTGTTATCTGGTTAGAAGTTTTAATCTTCCTGTAAAGCATTTCCAGTCATTCCAGCCACATCAGCACAATACTCACAGATTTAATTTCATGGCCATTTGTGTTATTTTTGTGTAAAAAGCTTAAGCTTTTTTCTTAAAACCATTCCATAAATTCGTTGGGTAGCTTTAGTAAGTTTTGCTACATGAGTTTTTTCTGTAGTACTAGTGGTGAGATGGCGACCTCTTGTGGCTGGATGAAGTTACTGCATTCAAACACACTGCTCATCAAACACAGATCTGTTGCTCATCAGCAGGCATGTGCACACATAGATATCAAAGGGGGCTTGAGCACCTGCCCTTTTTCTTCCTGGAGAGAAAGTGCCCTTTTTTCTGGGGAGTGTTTTTTTTTTTTTTTAATAAATGAATATATGTATATATGTGCTTATATAAGCTTTGTAAAAATCGACGCGTTTCAGAAAAGCGGGACATAGAGGAGAAACAATAATGTACAGTATGTGGAAAATAATGTGTTTTTTTAACCTTAAACAGCATAAACACATTGCATTACACCAAATATATAAAATAATGATCTTTTTAGCAATGTCATATGACCCCTTTAAAGCATTTTTTTTTTATATATAATTTCAAATATCAGTATTCAACGTTTTATGTTTAAAATATCAAAACAATATTAAAGCATTTGTAATACAGGTTAAATACATTCATGTCCTGCATTAAACAGTGTGTAAATGCATCTAAATGCCCCTTCTAATGCAGCTTCTGTGTTTTCTCTGCATTGCAAAGATTAATTTTGTCAATACTGATTTCATTTGCTTGGTAACAACAGCCCAAATTACTTATTATTCTAATCAGGCCCGGACTGGCCATCGGGAGCACCGGGAGAATTCGGCAGTGAAATGTAGCAACATCACTGATCTGTTCAGGGCTTCAAGTGCAGGTCAGTTTCATCTGTAATACGCTAGATAGTTTTGTCTTTACTAGTAGTTGAGTATTACACTGCTAGTATCAGCACTAGCACCCCATTATCATCATCATTCAGAATACTGTGCTAAAGGACATCAATATCGATTGTAAAGTTACATTAAAATTTTTTGCAGATACAGACATTCACGTGGATTTATTGTACAGGGAGGGAGGGAGCTAGAGCAGACAGCAACACAAAAATAATATCAGTCACAGCCTAATAATGCAATAGTGTGCTCAGTATTCGAATTTTTCAACAAATATATTGTACTAATTTTGACATTTAGGCGCTTTAGAAAATGTGTTTTAATAGGCCTACACTACCAGTCAAAAGGTTTTGATCAGTAAGATTTTTTATGTTTTTTAAAGAAGTCTCTTCTGCTCATCAAGCCTGCATTTATTTGATCCAAAATACAGCAAAAACAGTAATATCATGAAATGTTCTTTGAAGATAACTGATTTCTATTTGAATATACTTTAAAATGTCATTTATTTCTGTGATCAAAGCTGTATTTTCAGCATCATTACTCCAGTCTTCAGTGTCACATGATCCTTCAGATATCATTCTAATGCTGATTTGCTGCAAAAAAAAACA
>NW_015554181.1:181548-186057 GCF_001515605.1 Sinocyclocheilus anshuiensis
GATCCACAGCGCGAAGTTGATGTATTTCCTCAGCGACCAGCACGGATCAGCTCCAGGCATGACGAAGCGGATATCGTCCTCTTTTGGAAGACCAAACTAAGTAGTTTCACTTTCACAACGAAACACGGCGGCAGCAACAATACTACAGCGAGAATAAAAGTTACGCCTTCTTTCTTTGCGTGAACATTTGGGCGGCGTTATGCAAATCTTCCCACATCGTGACGTAGACATGTGGGGCGTGTTTAAACAAAGCATTTTAGGAGGGCACGTGGACAAGTCTTAACTTTTATAAAGAATATCTCTTTGGATTCGAGACTTCAGTCTTTGCAAGTTTACAGATCTTCTTTATGCACCAAGAGCTTGTAACACTCCAAAGAGACAGGAAAATTTTAAATTGCATCATATGACCCCTTTAAAATGTTGTTCACTAACTAAATTGGGCTCCTTGAATTTCAGTAACATTAAACTGACTTAAAAAATCAAGTTGAATCTAGTATAACTTATAAAAAAAAGTTGAAATTGCTTAAATTATTTTTATGAGTTAAAGTAACTTAAAAACACAAGTTGTCATGACTTTTTCATCATATTTTTTAGTGTTAGGGAAATTCATAAACAGAGCTGCAGAACAGGTTTATTGGACACCTGTATTAAGTCATGAGTCATATTGTGCTTGCAAGTACTGAACTGTGTTTTGTAACACTCTTTGTTGGAGGATGGCATCCATAATGTGAGATTTTTTTGAATAATGGTCTGAATCTTACTGCAGACAGTGAAAAAGGAGAGTAAATTGGGGACTGAAAAGGATGATGGGATACATGATGATGGTCTGAGCTGCTTTTTGCACTGATTTCACTGGATTTCAGTGTTTCTAGTAGTCAAGTCACCTTTATTTATATAGTGCTTTTAACAATACAGATTGTGTCAAAGCAACTGAACGGCATTAATTAGGAAAATATTGTCAATAATGCAAAGTGACAATAGTAAACACTCCATTTTCAGTTAAAGGCAGTTCATCATTGAATTGTGTTATGTGTAAAACAGGTTAAAAAGATGGGTCTTTAATCTAGATTTAAACTGACAGTGTGTGTTTGCCTCCCGAACAATGTTAGGTAGATTATTCCAGAGTTTGGGCGCTAAAAAGGAGAAGGATCTGCCGCCCGCAGTTGATTTTGATATTCCAGGTATTATCAAATTACCAGAGTTTTGAGAACGCAGCGGACGTGGAGGACTATAATGCAATAAGAGCTCATTCAAATACTGAGGTGCTAAACCATTCAGGGCTTTATAAGTAATAAGCAAGATTTTAAAATCTATACGATGTTTAATAGGTAGCCAGCGCAGTGTTGACAGAACCGGGCTAATATGGTCATACTTCCTGGTTCTAGTAAGAACTCTAGCTGCTGCATTTTGGACCAGCTGGAGTTTGTTTATTAAGCCTGCAGAACATCCACCCAATAAAGCATTACAATAATCTAACCTTGAGGTCATGAACGCATTAATTAACATTTCTGCATTTGACATTGGTCATAATTTAGATATATTTTTGAGATGGAAAAATGCAGTTTTACAAATGCTAGAAACGTGGCTTTCTAAGGAAAGATTGCTATCAAATAGCACACCTAGGTTCCTAACTGATGACGAAGAATTGACAGAGCAGCCATCAAGTGTTAGACAGTGTTCTAGGTTATTACGTGCGGAGTTTTTAGGTCCTATAATTAACACCTCTGTTTTTTCAGAATTTAGCAGTAAGAAATTACTCGTCATCCAGCTTTTATATCGACTATGCATTCCGTTAGTTTTTCAAATTGGTATGTTTCGCCAGCATATCATCAGCATAACAGTGAAAGCTAACAAGTAGTTTATAATGCCCAAGATACTGGTGAATCAAACTTGTGCTGTTAGAAATCTTCATCACATAAGCTTCTGGAGAGTTCCAGTGTGCCTAGTGTACATCACTGAAGCAGAAACAAGACACACACTTCAGTCAAACATGCTGAGAAACAGATTACGTGCCAAGTATTCATTATAGCTAATTAAATATAAAAAAAAATTAAGAAATCTAACGGTGTTATTTCCCTGTGATAACAAGGCAGATCTCGGTTTGGTCTGTACTTTTTTTCTGTCCCATCAGGAGCAGAAACCACCAGAACAGTAAATCATCCATCTTTACAAACCTGTCCGAAGGTATTAGAAAACAAGAGCATTTAGGCATTCACGGCATTGTGACTGTAATAAATTTCTTGGTACGGTTCTGTTCAGTTGTTCTGCCCACTAGAAACTATGTTTATATTAATTTGATCAAAAAAAAAAAAACAGTTCACAAAGATGTAACTCACCCTCTTGTTTCAGATATAAATATTCAAATATAACATTTCTTGTGTGCAAAACATAAGGCATTTAGCTGAATAGTATATGATACCATTTGGAATGACATAGTAAGTAAAAGATGGCAGAATTTACATTTTGGGTTAATTATCATTTTAAACACACATTGCTGGGATTATCCTTGTAATACTTGCTTTGGATAAAAGCATCTTACCTTCGTATTCTACTTACCTCTGTTCTCCAATAACCTACCTGAATTTATTCCTGGCTAAGTGTATCATTAAGAAGGTAACGCCACACACAAAAAGAAAAAGTCAACGCAAAGCGATGGCAAGAGGATGAAAGTGTTTGTAGTCAAATGCAATTTCACTTCCCTTCATCATTCGATGAAATCGATCATTGTACTTTGCAGTAAAACATTCTTCAGCATCTCCGAGTGTGAGGAAAACGCTCAAATCTGAACACTGACTGCTGTCTAAACGTGTTACGAGCTGTGGCACAGGACAACATCAACTGCCATTAGAAAGGGCGCTCCAATCCAAAGTGGATTCAACAGCTCAATCTCAATGGCCCAAGAGCTAATGATAAAACAAGCCCAACACACATAGGCTTCAGTCTTGAAGATGATAAACACAAATGATAAGAGACGACTTCACAAGCTGAAAGATATTACTTCTGTTGAGCTTCAGCGATACTCAAGTTTATCCAAATGGCTGCATGTTTCCTGGAGTTCCTTCAGAGATCACATTCAAATATGCGAAATATAGACAACCATGCGTTGGTACGTGGTCATTGGGGTGTATTCCCCGATGCGTTGGTACGTGGTCATTGGGGAGTATTCCCCGATGCGTTGGTACGTGGTCATTGGGGAGTATTCCCCGATGCGTTGGTACGTGGTCATTGGGGAGTATTCCCCGATGCGTTGGTACGTGGTCATTGGGGAGTATTCCCCGATGCGTTGGTACGTGGTCATTGGGGAGTATTCCCCGATGCGTTGGTACGTGGTCATTGGGGAGTATTCCCCGATGCGTTGGTACGTGGTCATTGGGGGGTATTCCCCGATGCGTTGGTACGTGGCCGCCAGTGAGTTGGCCTGCATGTGGTCATCAGAGTGTAGCTCGGCGTGGTGGTTCAATGCGAGAATCCTGGCATGTGGTCGTCGGAGCAAATGAAACAAATCAAGTAAACCAGAAACAACTTGATACGCAGCTAAACTGACATTTTTCCAGGTGAAACCAGTTTGGTACAGCTGAAACTATTCAAATACAACTGTACAAATATGTAGTAAAGCTGCAATAATCTTTAAGAAATATAAAAAATGCATCCATGCTTTTTTTATATTTTGCCAAGCCAGCAAGTTTGCTGTGGTTGTTGTTTCAGGTGTATCGAGCAGAGGAGGCATATTAACCTCAGTGGATTCCATTGAAGCAGGTGCGTCAAAGAAAAGATAACAAGAGAGTGGATGAGTCAAATGGAACACTTCATGTGCGCTTTCGGTCTTGAGGACTCACAATGGCTGCTGCGTGCGTGTCCTTAAAGTCCACGAGACCGTAGGGTGTCCCATTCGTCATTTTAGCTTTCAGAAGGGTGCGCCGAGCGAGCGCCCCCTCTGCGGCCACTATGCACCCTCGATGCACACTTCTGCCGAGCCCGCACTGGGGCGAGCTCCGCAGCAGACTTCTGTTCTGCTTTTGTGTTCGCATAGAGGTTTTCAAGAGCCGGTGTGAATAAATATAGATTTAAATTCAAAGAGACAGGATAATCTGTGCATGATCTGATGTTTTATTCGGACCCAGAATAAGGCGAGATGAACATTGCGGAGTGCAAAACACTCTCATGCAGTGTATGTTTCATTCATACTCGAAGCCGGAGGGCGCTCTGGTGCAGAAAGTCATACCAGGAAATTCCTAATATGGACAAAAGCGTCCAGCTATGGCTGTATGAAAACGGTTGTTTTCACAGAAAAACAGAAACATTTGGAAACATTAAGACATTGCGACAATATATGGTTTATTTGTGTTTTTCAAGTCATCTCCAGGTAATAAATACAGTATATGAACAATGCAGTGCTAACTGACATAGCATTTATTACAGTATAGAAACTATTCTGCCTTATTATGTGATAAAAAAAAGTGTTTGTAGTATACAAGCAAATCATTATTATTGGTTATTGTCCAGCAGTTA
>NW_015554181.1:186265-187434 GCF_001515605.1 Sinocyclocheilus anshuiensis
AAAAATTAAAGTTGCCTATACACTACCAGTCAAAAGTTTTTGAATAGTAAGATTGTTCATGTTTTTTAGAGAAGTCTCTTCTGTTCACCAAGCCTGCATTTATTTGATCCAAAGTACAGCAAAACAGTAACATTTCTGAAATATTTTTACTATTTAAAAGTAACTGTTTTCTATTTGAATATATTTTAAAATGTGATTTCTTGTGATTTCAAAGCTAAATTTTTAGCATCATTACTCCAGTCACATGATCCTTCAGAAGTCTTTGTTCATACAAACTTCTTCAAACAGTCGATAACAGAGTTTGACAAAAGAACAGGGAAGGTAAGATACAGGGCGTTAACACAGACCTATTCAAATTACATTAAAACGTGCACCTGGTTCATGACTCATAGTATTTTTCCATTTCATCTGGAATGTTCACTTTTCAGATGAAGTTGCTTTGAGCAACAGCTGAAAACAATAATTCAACTAAACATTTAATGACCACCTGCTAAATGAGAAAATTCAGACATTAAAGGGGTCATATGATGCAATTTCAATTTTTCCTTTCTCTTTGGAGTGTTACAAGCTCTTGGTGCATAAAGAAGATCTGTAAAGTTGCAAAGACTAAAGTCTCAAATCCAAAGAGATATTCTTTATAAAAGTTAAGAGTCAACCACACCTACCTAAAACGGCTCGTTCTAACACGCCCCCACGTCTACGTCATGATGTGGGAAGATTTGCATAACGCCGCCCAAATGTTCACGCAAAGAAAGAAGGCGTAACTTTAATTCTTGCTGTTGCCGCCGCTGCCATGTTGTGGAGTCGCTGTGTGTTTCGTTGTGAAAGCGAAACTACTTTGTTTGGTCTTCCAAAAGAGGACACGACTAGAAATCAATGGTTAAGTTGTATTTACAACACTGTTCCAGAACAGTTCAACCTAAATATGCAGATGTGTGCAGCGCATTCTATGGAGGATGAGGACTGTTTCCTGAACCAGTAGCCTACAATGCGTCTGTGGCACAAAGACTGTGTCTATAAAGTGGGGTAATTCCAACTTTGCAAGGACAGTCTGGCGCTTCTGACGCACAGCCTGGAAGTATGTTTTTTATATTTAAATAATTTGCCACTGATGATTCAAACGCGAGTTTTGAGCAGTGTAGAGTAGCACTTGTTGTTTGTCATTTCTC
>NW_015554181.1:187760-188116 GCF_001515605.1 Sinocyclocheilus anshuiensis
TAGAATATAAATAATAGTCATACTGTACAATCAATTGATCAATAGTCACATACTGTACTGCAAAACAAGCAGTCAGAGACACATATTCAGAGCTGTAAACACTGCCAAGAAATACCAAACACTTTAACTCTTTAATTAATAAACAGACCTGTAGAACAGGTTTATTGTAATAGGAAACCTGTATTGAGTCATGGGTCATATTGTGCTTGCAGGTACTTAACTGTGTTGTAAGACTCTTTGTTGGAAGATTGTATTCATAATAAAATAAAAGCAGCCATATCACCCTGCAGCCCAAGACCGGTTGCCCACTGAAGCTAAGCAGGGTTGAGCATGGTCAGTACCTGGATGGGAGACAT
>NW_015554181.1:188551-202953 GCF_001515605.1 Sinocyclocheilus anshuiensis
GACAATAATGTGTTTTTTGAACCTTAAACCGCATAAACACATTTCATTACACCAAATACACAAAATAATGTTCTTTTTAGCAACGTCATATGACCCCTTTAAGAATGAATTCCAGTGATTAAAACAACAAATACTAACAGAATAGAGTAGAGGCAGAAAATTAATGCGTATAAATGAGAATATAAATAATAGTCATACTGTACAATCAATTGATCAATAAAGTCACATACTGTACTGCAAAACAAGCAGTGATTCAGAGACACATATTCAGAGCTGTAAACACTGCCAAGAAATACCAAACACTTTAACTCTTTAATTAATAAACAGACCTGTAGAACAGGTTTATTGTAATAGGAAACCTGTATTGAGTCATGGGTCATATTGTGCTTGCAGGTACTTAACTGTGTTGTAAGACTCTTTGTTGGAAGATTGTATTCATAATAAAATAAAAGCAGCCATATCACCCTGCAGCCCAAGACTGGTTGCCCACTGAAGTTAAGCAGGGTTGAGCCTGGTCAGTACCTGGATGGGAGACCTTCTGGGAAAACTAGGTTGCTGCTGGAAGAGGTGTTAGTGAGGCAAGCAGGGGGTGCTCTCCCTGTGGTCTGTGTGGGTCCTAATGCCCCAGTATAGTGACGGGGACACTATACTGTCAACATGCACTGTTCTTCGGATGAGACGTTAAAACGAGGTCCTGACTCTCTGTGGTCATTAAAAATCCCAGGATGTCCTTCGAAAAAGAGTAGGGGTGTAACCCCGGCATCCTGGCCAAATTCGCCCATTGGTCATCGACCATCATGGCCTCCTAATCATCCCAATATCTGCTGATTGGCTGCGTCTTCTCTCCACCAATAAGCTGGTGTGTGGTGGGTGTTCTGGTGCAATGTGGCTGCCGTCGCATCATCCAGGTTAGGTTGGATCCAGGATAGGTTAGGTTAGGTTGGATCCCCCCACCCCCCATTGTAAAGCCCTTTGAGTGTCTAGAAAAGCTCTATATACATGCAACAAATTAATATTGTTATAATGCCAGATTTGGTTGGAAATTTATTTGTGCAATATGGCTGCCGTCGCATCATCCAGGTTAGGTTGGATCCAGGTTAGGTTAGGTTAGGTTGGATCCCCCCACCCCCCATTGTACAGCCCTTTGAGTGTCTAGAAAAGCTCTATATACATGCAACAAATTAATATTGTTATAATGCCAGATGTGGTTGGAAATTTATTTGAATCTTACTTCGGACAGTGAAAGAGGAGAGTAAATTGGGGAATTAAAAGAATTATATAAGATACGTGAGGGTGTTCAGAGCTGCTTTGTGCACTGATTTCAATCTTATAATGACTTGGATATTTGTGGTGTTGAAGTCAAACTTATGCTGCTGGAAATCTTTAGCAGACACACACAACCAAATAACATTGATTGGGTCATTGAGTCATGACATTCCGTATGTGCCCCCCAAAAAAAGTGTTCTCTACTTTGTGTGATACACTTGTCTATGTCTACTGTTGCCTTTGTTACATTTATTGTCCTCCCTGTCTTGTGTTCAGCTCAGTTTTATGCTTTATAAGTTACTGCTCTCAGTGGACGTTTTTCAGTGCATTGTAGGTAAACAAATAGAATATTTAGATTTTTTTCTATAATGAGTATTCTAAAACATTTAGATGGATTTTCGTTCTATTCTATAAGCACAAATTAATCTAGACCTTAGGTTTCAACTTTGTGTTTTGTCAAAATATTTGGTTTTAGAAAGATGGTGAGAAAATTCTCTTTATTGAAAAAATCTAAACATTTTATTTGTTTACTTGGATATCTGTAAAATGCACTGCAGAATTAACTACCTTTAAAAGGTATATGGACCTTTAGGTACAAAGGTGTACCTTCTGAAAAGGTCCTGCCACAGTGACAGCTTTTGTACATTTTTTTTTCCCCCAAGAGTGTACAGTACAATGAAATACATGCGACTTGATGAAATAGAATTTATGATGGTCTGCACATTAAGTCACAGATTTTTGCCAAGTGTCAGGTGCCATGAGCCATTGGGCTTCTTGACTGGATTGACTGGCATGTTGCATAGGGAGTGAATGTAAACCAGAATACCTTCAGGGCTCTGAAAAGGCTGCTGCTGAGAGGAAATGCCCTTCTCTATTTGTTATTGCCCCTGGTTTTGTGGACCCATTTAGAACATGGCCGGAGTGTAAATGCAGGGAGTATCAAAGGCTCCCGCGGTGGAAAGCACTCTCAGCAAATCATTCAGATCAGGTGGAGTTACACAAATTAACTGAGCCATTTCCCTATTCATTTTATTCAGCAACATACTGGCAAAGAGCGGTCTTTTTTTGATCGACAGAAAAAGCAAACTCCCGCATAGTCACACCTACCTGTTACATCATTTCCATGGACCAACCATAGTTGAAAATGTTTAACAGCCGAAGGTCACTTTTTCAGAAAGTTTGTTTTTGGCAAGCGGTTTCAAACTCCCGCAATGGAATATAGCACAGTTACTGGATTGGAGAACATAATTATGATTACATGTACATCATTTAAAACATTTAATAATTGCTACATTGATTTGAAGTCCCTGGGTAGAGAGCTTTCACTGACCTGTGTGAATGAGGATTGACTGTGACAGACGTCTTTTCGACAACTCTTCCTGTCCTCTTGGAGACAAACTTGTCCCAGTTGTCCTTTTTCTCTCTTTCTTATTCCAATGAAGCACCTGAAAGTACAGCAGTCTGCGATTAGAGGCAGGATAGTCTGTACTACTCTATATGAACTGGTCGTGTGAGAGAGAGAAGACAATGGGACAACAAAACCTTACCTCTGATTTAAATTGTACAGGCTGCCTCCTTCGTATGTTAAAGCAAGCCCCAAATGTTGGTTGGATGTCCTCACATATGACATGACCCTCAAAACCCAGGTTGGGCAACTCTGGCCCTCGAGGTCAGCTGTCCTGTAAAGCTTAGCTCCAACACTAACTAAACACGCTTGAAAGTTTTCAGGATTACTTGAAAATTACAGGCAGGTGTGTTTGATTATGAAGCTAAACTCTGCAGGACAGCTGATCTCGAGGGCCAGAGTTGCCCATGGCTGCGTTCCACTCCACTTTTAGACATGCACTCGCATTTCATTTATCCCCACCCCAAACAAGTCTATAATATATAAATGATTTTTTTTTTTACTTTTATAACAGCCCAGGCATACCTATATACATATAGAATGCTGCACCAAACAAATTTGTAAGGGGAAAAATGTAAACAATAAACCAACTGAATAGCTGATTCTAAGTGATCAAGGGCTTAGGACGTTCCAGTTCAGCTCATTCCAAGGGTTCCGCCAGAAGTGGGCACTCGTGCAACGTAATCAATGATGTACATCCGAGTAAACAAGACGGAGGGAAGTTAGCGAGGGAAGGGCATAAAGAAATGAAGTGGAACGCAGCCAATGTTCCAGGACAAAACATAATGTCTGGGTGCAGTCCCCAATTCATTTTGAAGGTATACATGTTTATAATATATTTTTGAGGTGTTGTGTTTCTATTTATAGGTCATATTTATATTGTTTATACATTTTTGCTATATTGCTGTACCAGATTTTTACTGATGTTAGAGAGAGAAAGGCAACCGCCAGCTAACCACAATGACGATTGTCCGTATGAAACTATGAACCGAATACATAAGCTGGTCACATCAGGCCACACATCTTGATGCTAACTAGTTAGCCAAACAACCATACCTGCAGAAAATAATGGATAAAACCAGAACAGGCGGACCTCAGGTAATGACACACAAGCGGTGGCCTAAAATTCCCTTTTATAGACTCACTGAAATTATGTGATTGGACAACTCACTCATTACAATAATAATAATTAAAAAAAACTGTTTGTCCCACTACAAATATCAGTGGTTGTTTTAATGTTATGATAGTGTTTTACACCAGTGGGCCCAATTTCCTGATCTCATCTAGGGCTTCTCAAACCCCTGGAGCAGATCTAAATAAATCATTAGTGGAACTCTACATATCTACTCTACAAGCATTCAGTGCTGTGAGATCTGAAGACATTTTCTAAACGTCTGTTTGACATCTGATAGGAAACGTCCTTTAGCTATATTACAGATGAGGAAACACTCTAAAAAATATGTCTTGCAGATGTAAATGCAGACGTCAAATAGACATCTCTGTGATGTACGTGTGCTGTCATGAAGGTGAAGACTTGACCTCAAGATCCTCTTTTGAGAGATCATCACATCAACAGACATTTCTGGCTGGATGTAGGACCATCACCTTCAACTCAACTGGATTGGAGAACATAATTATGATTACATGTACATCATTTAAAACATTTAATAATTGCTACATTGATTTGAAGTCCCTGGGTAGAGAGCTTTCACTGACCTGTTTGAATGAGGATTGACTGTGACAGACGTCTTTTCGACAACTCTTCCTGTCCTCTTGGAGACAAACTTGTCCCAGTTGTCCTTTTTCTCTCTTTCTTATTCCAATGAAGCACCTGAAAGTACAGCAGTCTGCGATTAGAGGCAGGATAGTCTGTACTACTCTATATGAACTGGTCGTGTGAGAGAGAGAAGACAATGGGACAACAAAACCTTACCTCTGATTTAAATTGTACAGGCTGCCTCCTTCGTATGTTAAAGCAAGCCCCAAATGTTGGTTGGATGTCCTCACATATGACATGACCCTCAAAACCCAGGTTGGGCAACTCTGGCCCTCGAGGTCAGCTGTCCTGTAAAGCTTAGCTCCAACACTAACTAAACACGCTTGAAAGTTTTCAGGATTACTTGAAAATTACAGGCAGGTGTGTTTGATTATGAAGCTAAACTCTGCAGGACAGCTGATCTCGAGGGCCAGAGTTGCCCATGGCTGCGTTCCACTCCACTTTTAGACATGCACTCGCATTTCATTTATCCCCACCCCAAACAAGTCTATAATATATAAATGATTTTTTTTTTTACTTTTATAACAGCCCAGGCATACCTATATACATATAGAATGCTGCACCAAACAAATTTGTAAGGGGAAAAATGTAAACAATAAACCAACTGAATAGCTGATTCTAAGTGATCAAGGGCTTAGGACGTTCCAGTTCAGCTCATTCCAAGGGTTCCGCCAGAAGTGGGCACTCGTGCAACGTAATCAATGATGTACATCCGAGTAAACAAGACGGAGGGAAGTTTGCGAGTGGAACTGGAACGCAGCCCATGTTTGCTTCATTAATTCCCCCATTTTTTCAGGTGAGGAGCAACAGCTGACAACAATAATTCAACTAAACATTTAATGACCACCTGATAAATGAGAAAATTCAGACAATAAGAATGAATTCCAGTCAGTAAAACAACAGATAAACTGCTGACACCGAATGCGCTGAACTCTAAACTTTAAGGAGTCTCAAATTCTAAGATCTGTTCACACTGACTGATTAAAAGAAGTGACTGTGGAGCTCAAATGAGTTTGACACTGAATGCATTGAAACTGTAGACTCACTCATTTTTACATTAAATGTAATATCATCATCACATGTACAAAATGCCAGTAAATAAGCATTACAAATGTGTACAGGCAACTACTGTGGGGCATTTATTAAATATCACACACAGAATAAATAATAGAATAGAATAGAGAGGCAGAAAATTGATGCTTACAAGAGAGCGAACAAATATTACTCACACTGTACAATCAATTGATCAATAAACAGTCACATACTGCAAAACAAACAGTGATTCAGAAAAATTAACACATATTCAGAGCTGTAAACACTGCTAAGAAATACCAAACACTTTTCAAACATCTCTCCTCCATTACATCATAATAAACAATCAAATACTGATTTTCGTTAGTTTGTGAATTAATGTGTAAATTTGTCACCTCTGAAATATGACCTTTGTCTGCAGTTCAGGCCGTTCATGTCCATAAACACGTCTGCTGTAGTTTACAAACTACATGATTTATCTGTAAATTATTTAAAAATCACATCAAATACAAATCAACATGGCACAAAAGTGATTTTGTAATGTTTACAGTTGAACCCATCATGCAGCAGACAGTGTGACGTGTGCAGAAAACGTCTCATAAGTGCTGACATCAGTGCGTAGAAATCCATGCAAACACATATCAGGTGTATAAAGTGCACAAACACACCAGACCGAGACAGCAGTGCAATTAGCATTAAGAGAAACACACACACACACACACTTCTCTGGCCTTCAGTAGGGGATCTGGTTCTGATAGTACTGGATCATGTCATATGTTTTGCTCCTGGAACAAACAAAAACATTTCATATTATAAGCACAGCGTTTAACATTAAAACAAGTCAGGAAACGAGATGCATTAATGTGTGTGAGAGACACTGACCTGCTGCTCAGGAAGCAGTTCTGAATGACTTTGATGATAAAAGCTGCTGCTTCCTTCTCACTCACTCCAGGGTTAAAACGCTGCCTGCAACACACACAATTCACTTCAAATCAACAAACTACAAGCTATGAATTAGTTAATTCTATCTATCTATCTATCTATCTATCTATCATTTAAAACCATATCAACATCAAAGGGTAAATTCATGACAAATTCAAGTAATACATTTGAAATAATCATAATATTTTAATTAATTGCATACAGTAATTTAACAATATCATCTTTACAAACTAAATCAATAAAAATAAAAATGTAAAAAAAATAATACAAAAATAACAATAACATTTACATAAAATGCCATTTTTATATTTAATAAAATTTCTAATATTTTTCAAGGACAAAATTAAAAACAATGCCTAATATTCAATTGCCTAACAATCAATTTAGAGTCAAGGAAGACTTAAAAAAAAAAAAAACACTCACATTAATCACATAAATCACATTCGTTATTAATCTCATTATTAATCTCATTAATGTGTGTGTTTCTGGAGATCTTTTATGATGCGTTCTTAATAGTAACTTTTTAACTCCTTCATTTTTCATGTTCATAACAACCAACTATATGTATATGTATATGGATTTGTGTTTATTACGTCAAAAAGTCAGTAATAATTAATCTCATTCAAATCCATAGCTCGATTTTTCTAAACATTAAATTTTTTCAATATAAATCAAATATGTTTTCCCATATGAATCAAATATAAATCACATTTCCTATCTGCTCCACTGTTAGTTGTTTTGAACTCACTTGAGCAGTTTGATGGTTTGACCGCGGAAGCAGGGCAATCCTGTATCTAGCATCAGCGTTACCAAGGCAACCACAGCATCCATATACGGCCTGCAGAATAACAGAGATTCATTCAGTCTCTCAGTTTCTAACAAAAACACACACACACACACACACACACACACCTGACAGCCAGGTATCCGCGCACACACATCTCCATGAACCACTTGAAGGGCGTGGCCTCCATCTTCCCGCCCATGATCATCACCATCTCATCGGTCAGTTTGATGTCCGGCTCCCAGCCCAGATTCCCACCCGGAGAACTCTCGAACATGAAGCCGAAGTCTGAAACACACGCACACGTTAGAAACACACATGACAAACACAGAACAGAGAGGTTGACTGTTAGACGTCTCACCGATGTGGATGAGGTGGCCCTGTCTGTCCAGCATGATGTTCCCATTGTGTCTGTCCTTGATCTGCAGCAGGAAGAGCAGCAGACTGTACGCAGCCATGCTACGGATGAAGTTATACCTCGCCTGATAGAGACACAAGAGAGAGAGAGAGACGGAGAAAAAGACATTCAGAAAACCAGTGTTTCCTTAAAGCTTTTGACTCTAAGGCCATCAGCATTCACAGCCGGTTTCACTTTGGATAAAAATGTCTGCTAAATGCATTCATGTAAATGTAAAATGCATAAATGTAAATGAAAATGTAACACAAAACATATTTAAATGCCCCTAGCTCTAGTTTTGTTTTAAAAACGTTTTTTTTAATCTATGGGCACTCCTAATTCCTGTAAACTAAGAAAAAAGAAAAAGAGTTCATACCCTTTTTAACCAATGAATTTGCATGTTTTTCCAATCATTGGTGATTTTTTTACTCAATTTCTAGCTGATTACATATTTTTGAACCTAAAAAAATCAAATTAAAAAAATTAATTAATTAGTCACTTATTTTAATGTTTGTATTGTATGATTTTTAATCATTTTAAGTCACGTTGGGACCTCTAGTGGACAGGTTTAGAACTACTGGCATTGCTATTTTTCATTTACAAGACTTTTCCAGTTCTAGAACACACACTTTTAAAATTAGGCTTCCTCATATATCCAAGTCTTCCAAGCCTGGATCTTCAAAATTAATTAATTAATTAATTAAAATAAGAAATATTAAACTGACACAAATTAAAATAGGAAATATATTGATTTGTAGTTTCAGACTATTTCAAAGCTTATAGTTTATGATTTGAAATCATTTTAATTAATGATTTCCCCCCAAATGGACCGGTTTAGAACCACTGGCTTTTCTCACCTTCTGGAAGGCCAGAGTGGATTCGTCTCCGTACTGGTTCCGGAAATAATCATACATCCCGAAATCTGTCTGTCGTCCCAGCTGATCTCTGGACTTACAGTCTGGGATGCACTCGATGACGCCACACTGTGACACAAACACAGGACCTTCACATTAAACAACAACATCCAGACACAAGAACAACTTCAGTGTGGAAAAACCTAAAGCTGCTGGCGTCACACCTGCAGGAACTCATTTCTCTCAGATTCACTATCATATATTCACACAAACACAGACGAATGTAATAAAGTGAATTAATATGCAGTACAGTGAGTGAGATGTGTGTGTTTGTCCCTTCAGGTAACGATCATGTGCTGCTTCAGTGAGATTTACAATCACTGTTACACAGTTGTTTTTTATTAGTCATGTAAAAGTTTAGCTACAGAACAACCAGGGGCCAGTTGCATAACCTTAGCCACCAAGTTAAGACTAAGTTCTTACTTTTCCAATACAAATAAGACCAATCTACCTTTTCATAACTGAATTTAAAGTTATGACCAGTCATGAAGAAAACTAATTTTTAAGACTAGTCTAAACAGTTTATGCAACCATTCTCAGTTCTTTATTTACCCTTGCAAGACCCCCCCTCACCCCTCATAAAAACACTTTCTCACTGGATGTAGGAAAATCTCATAGGTGACCTATTTTGATCTCAAAAAAGTGAGCTGCCACTGAAAGGTGAGGAGTTTGCATCTATGATGGAGAACAAGACATGCTTTGCTGTAGTTTGCGGAGGTGGGTTTGGACTAAATCAGACCAGGACAACCATGAAAGCATCATTACCAACACCAAACCTAAACCTGCCTGAAATCAATGCTAAATTATCATTATAAACAAAAAAAAACAGTCTGATGCTAGCCAGAAAAACTCAAATAAATACAATAAAAATTTAAATTAAAATATTATTTAAATTAAAAAATAAAATAAATAATATTAAATTATAAACATTTAAAAAACAAAATAAAATGTAACATTAAAAAATAATAAATAAAATAACTCACCCCTGGTGCTGTAGCTACTACTCTATAAGGAAAAACAAACAGATCGAGTCCCACCAGCTGGAAAATGTTCTTAAACAGACCGATGATCTGCAACGCCAACATATCCTGGAGACAGAAAACAGAAAAAAAGACAAAAAAAATAAAAAATATTAAAGAGAGAAGAAAAACATCTGAATCACAAAATCAAACATTTTCCACTTAAATTAATTTTTAAACCATACACTTTTTCCATTTAACAGATTTATTATATCAGTTAACCCTTTAACTATCACCCCCATTTTTGAGCACAGACATGAAAGTGCACAGCAAAAACAAAGCACTAAAACGGAAATGTGAATCTAATACCTGTCTGCAGTCGTCTCCGACTTTAAAGATGGCCGCCTGCCAGCAGATCTTCTGTGCTTCTTCTGCACTCTGAGCTTCATCCAGCGAGTCTGAGCGACACAGCAAACCTACACACACACGATTTTTTTTATTACGACATGTATTTTTATTAAAGCTTAATTTCTGCTACTTACTTATGCATGGTCTTTCCGTTCTGTCATCTATTTGTGTATTAAAAACTGATTATTCAATTTTATTTATCTGTTTTGTATGAGTTGTTTCCACCATGTGATACAAAAAAACAAAAACAAAAAAGGTAAATTTGACTTTTTATCTCACAGTTTTTTCTAACTTTGTCTTCCTTGTGAATTGGCGAGATATAACCGTTATTCTGAGAAGTCTGAATAGTGAGATATAAACTCACCACTGAGGAAAAAAGTCAAAATTCTGAGATAAAAAATTGCAATTACCTTTTATTTATTTATTTTTTTAATTCCACGCTGGTAACAAAAAACAGAATTACAAGGTTTTAACTCAGAATTCGGACTTTTTCCTTGAAATTCCGAGATTATATCTCAAAATTCTGAGAAGCTAAAACTCAGAATTGCAAGGAAAAAAGTCAGAATTCTGAGGAAAAAAGGCACAATTTCATTTTTTAAAATTCTGTGGTGGAAACCAGCTTCCACAGTACTGTGTATTACTATCAATCTGTCTCTCCTTCTCCTTCTGTACGTGGGTTTTCACCTGTTCTCACATCACTTCATCAAAAACACTTCAGCTGTCTTGCAAGCACTGCTATTTTCTTCAGGAATGACAGAATTATGTCTGTGTTGTAATAGTTTGCATACCCTCTTTCTCCAGTTCACTCACTCCACAGCGTTTCACCTTGAATTTGGCCAGATACGGTGCTTTGGCGGCACTGAGGGGGAAACACACACAGATGCATGTTTTTATTGTGTATCAAACACATATGTGACTCTGGAGCACAAAAGCAGTCTTAAGTCGCTGGGGTATATTTGTAGCAATAGCCAACAATACATTGTTTTACAAAACTGACCCTTATGACTGGTTTTGTGCTCCAGGGTCACATATGACGCAGTATGAGCGCTGATCGTACCTCTGCATTGGTGTTCCTGATTTATAATCAATGTCCAGCACTATAGCTTCAGGGTTACTGGGCAGATAACAGCCTGAGAAACACAACAAATGCAATTAAAATCATTAAACGAGGCTGTAATATCAGTCACAGATCTGATTATGAAGAGATACTCAGACCTGGCTGGACTTTGATATCAGACAGGGCTCGCAGACACGCTCTCTTCCGCTCGTCACCTTTAGGAATCGGCCTGAAATACCAAAACACAGAAGAGATTTCAGCTTTAAACATAAGACTGAACATGAACATGATGGAAAATCAGCGCCATCTTGAGACTGAAACAGGAGGCGCAGTAGATGAGATGTTTCCAGTACTTTATAATGGCCGAGACATTGGTGATCTTGTTGAAGAAGTCAAACTCGCGCTGGTAGAAATCTTTAGCTGGACCTGAGAGAGAACCGATGATCTCCTCAACCAGCTGCTCCAGAAGCTCCCCGATATCAGCTACAAAACACAGAACAAGAACAAGCTGCAAAGGGCCGTTTACATTCACAACAATGACTTTTAACAATAAAGCAATGAAGTTTTAAAGATCACTAACTCTGAATGAATAGCAGACTCCACAACTATTACAATAACAACACAATGGAACTTGAATAATGTTCAGGACAATTTTTCCAGCTGATGAACAATGAAAACATTGACAGAATACATCCAACTTTAAAGCCTGTGATGAAACATTTTCAGTTAGGTGCCAAAGCAACATTTCTCATGATGTGCTAAAATAATAAAAACTAAAAATGAAAAAAATGAATAAAAACTATGTAGACATAAAAAAATAATAAAAATTACAAATACAAAATTACTAATATTTAAAGTAAAATGAACACTATAATTAAAATGCAACTAAAATATTAATTAAAAATATTTCAAATTTTTAAAACAATTAAATATTAAATAAAACATTCAATGAAAAATATTAAAATATTAATTAAAAACTACAATAACATCTCAAGCTGGACATTTTCAATGATAGATCTGGTTATGACATTTTTACAAATGAAACATATGCATGGGTGAATTGTTCACAATAAGAAATACGTAGGTGAATTTCCATTTCATGCTGACTTTAAAGCGCTTAAGCATTTAACAAAACTGCAGAATACTCAGAACAACCAGAAGATTATTATTTGTTTGTGTGGACGCTAATATATTTATCGTTTTTGGTGCAAACAGGCTTTAAAGCTCATGATAGTGAAGAGAAGCTGTTTTTACAGTCTTTCTGGTGTCCCTCCTCATCTGTGTAGATGTTGGTCTTCATGTTCCAGATGAACTGATGTGCCAGAAGCTGAGACTTCTGTGCCGCCCACAGGATATATTCTCTCACGTATCCCATCTACACAACATTACACATCAGCATCATTAGTGCACTCACCTGTCAGAGCAGAGAAAACCAAGAAATGCAAAATATTGCCTGCATACAACATATGAATTATACTCGCTAAAAACATTAAAATGATGCATGCAACTTCGTTTATACCTTTTCAATTCTTACTCTGCACATGCAAATCATTTTGCCATTATTTGACTTTATTACTTTAAACTTCATACACTATACCTTATCATAACGGAGGGCCTGAACAATTTGTGGGATGTAAAACAGAATAGCATCCTGTTGAAAGTATGAGAGAGAAATATGCATTAATAAAAGCACTCAAACTGATCACAGATAAAGATGTATAGTAATGTGTGTGTAATGACAGGTGCTGCATACCGGAGGGAAGGAGCGCAGGACTTTGACGGCGTACTGTGCGGTCAGCGGATGCGGCGGATACATGCTGGAGAAATACGAGAGTCCCGTGGGAGGATCGGCCGGAGCCCAACACAAGATATGACTCAACTCAGGAGAATCAGCGTCGATCGTGTGCCACGTCACTAAAAACTACGGCGGAAAACACAGGTTTACAGTCAGCGGTGCAGACGACAGGCAGCGTAGAGGCACATTTGAGTGAAAATCTATGCAATTATTATATTTATATTTATATTAAAATAACTTATAATGAATCATTAATTAGACTAAAACAATACATTTAGAGTAATATAAATAAAAAATATATAATTTTTATTATTATTATTATTATTATTATTATTTATAAAGTTTTTATTTAGTTATGGTCAATCACATTTTTATTTATTTATTTTATTGCAATTATTTAGTTTTAATATTTTGGATGTGATTAATCGTGATTAATCGTTTGACAGTACTATTTAAATTCACATTTTATTTATTTATTGTAATCAATTCATTTAATTGGGTTAAATGGTTAATTTATTTAATAGGTTAAAATAAATAAAACAGGTTTAAATAAATAAATGAATAAATAAATAAATAAATCTAACAGTACAGTACTAAAGTGAGCAGAAAAAAATATGTAACATAATAGGAACTAAATATTTTCCAAATTATACTTTACTAATATTTATAAGATTTATAAGATGCATTTTTCTTTGCCATCTCATTTCATCATTTGGTTGTGTTGGGTTCTGGACGTTCACCTTCACAGCCTCAGGAACGTCACTGACGGCCCCCGGGTCCAGACGAACCAAGCGGGTCACTTCTGAGAAAATGGCTTCGGTGTTCTTGAACCTGTAAAATATTGTGTAGAAAGAGTGGTAACATGTTTGGCGTGTGAAATTTTCATTTGTGGTTTCATGTGGAGGGATGTTAATGACGGTTGACTGATTAACACATAATATTAAGTTTAAACATGTCAGTTAACCATAAGAGGACCACATCATAAAATGTCTGAAGGCCTAACCACAAACAAAAACGATTAGTCAAATGGTTATATATATATATATATATATATATATATACTGTATATATATATATATACATACAAGTGTCAACACAGTAAAAATAGTTAAATGTTAGTACAATTTAAAATAGCTGCTTTCTATGAGAATATATGTTCAAATGTTTATTGCTAAATTTATTTCTGTGATGCGCAGCTGTATTTTCAGCATCATTACTTTGACCAGTCGAATGCATCCTTGATTAATAAAGGTATTTATTTCTTTTAAAAAAGATCTTTGGAACAGTCGTGTACAGTACCTTGAATGCAATATAAGTCACCAAACGCATCAAATACAATGTAAACGTCACACACTGAGTCCCTCACCTGGCCGGCAGCTGTAGTGCGAGGTATGGTGAGATGCTCCACGCTAGATTAACGTTGTCCTTCCACTGTTTCTCAGTCAGGCTGATGTACTTGGACCTCCAGTTGGTGATGCTGGTCTCCACAGACTGTTCGGCTGATATCTGCAGCTCCTGGCTGCCCAGAGGATTGTACCAGGTGGTCAGACGCTCCACCTCACTGGCCTAACAACACACAAGTGCTCATCTGGTTTAAAGGGGTCATATGACATTGCTAAAAAGAACATTATTTGGTGTATTTGGTGTAATGAAATGTGTTTATGCG
>NW_015554181.1:203112-216064 GCF_001515605.1 Sinocyclocheilus anshuiensis
ACATTTGGGCGGTGTTATGCAAATCTTCCCACACAGTGACGTAGACATGTGGGGGCATGTTTAAACGAGGCGTTTAGGAGGGCGTGGACAAGTCTTAACTTTTATAAAGAATATCTCTTTAGGTTTGAGACTTTAGTCTTTGCAACTTTAGGGATCTTATCTATTCATTAACACTCCAAAGAGAAAGGAAATTTTTAAATTGCATCATATGACCCCTTTAATCATAGACTAATTAAACACTAAAACAGCAATATTCATCTTGGTAGGTTTTATTAATATGATAACTATAATCTCACCAGCAGGGCCAGCAGCAGCGTTCTGCGCTTCATGAAGTATTTATGCAGCTGAGTTCCTCTGTTCGTCTTCTTTGACAGACCTGCAAGAGACAAGAGTTTAATATACGAGAAGGTCACATGATGAAGAAAATCTTGCTGTTATGATTGTGAGCAAATCTCAGCAGAAATAATACTGTAAATATAACAGGTTGAGAACCACTGACCTGATTGTAGACAGATATAAAGAGGGCCTATGGATGAATTTCTTTACAAAAATAATTTAAATGATCATTATGGAGCATCCTGAAGTGTTTATCACACACATTCCTCCTTTAGTAGCGTTTAATAACATCCCATGATGAATCTCATGAAATGTACTCATGAGTGACAAAGCTGAACTGAAACAAATCTATCCCTGAAGTATATTATTCTGAATAATGACACTATTGTCTTCTGTAGAGTTGCTTTGTAGTTGCAATTTGTTTCATAATTGATGGATTTTACATCTTTAATACTGTTATTTTCCTGTTCATTACTGTAAAACATTGAAACAACCTGTACTGTATAAAGCACCATAGAAATAAATGAGACTTAACTAAGAAGCAGCTCAATAGGCTTGCCGCGATAGACGGTGCTGACGGTGATACCGGTGTTAAGCCGCAACACCGGTTACGTCACTTGCCCACCGCGTCACCGACCCCCACCGTCGTTTTGATTTTTTATAGTAATAAAAATCATTTAGTTCAGTAAAAGAACAGACACTACAATTAAAAACTGAACGCGGCTGCTCAATGCAGCGTGCTGAACGACAGTCGCATCACAGATCAGATTTCATTTCTCCAGTGAGGAGAGTGAGTCGAGCTGACTGACAAGAAGAGTGAGGTGAGGTGAGATGAGACAGACAAGACGATCGCGGATTATTTAATTTCAAAACTAGATGCAAAAGCGCATGTTTGGCAATATTTTGGATTTTGAAAAGCCTGTTGACTTTTGCCGTTTATTTGAGGGAACGCTCCGCCCCCACGGTGATACCGGTATTAACGGTGTTGTCACACGTCGATTAACCGGTGGGAATATTTCCTCACCGTCACAACCCTACAGCTCAAATAAAAGTGTTTTCATGTCACAAGTTTTGCATTAATCTAATTATAATTAATGCAAAACTTGTGACATGAAAACATATGGGAAATCATCCCAGTATAGAATGAGTAGGTAACTCCAAGCGTATTTTATGCATTATGAAGACAAAGAGAAAAGATGCCATAACAACAACAACGAGTGTTGAATGAAAGACCTTCCCATCCCTTCTTCACTTACAAAGAAGCATTACACGTTTCATGATATTAAAGAGAGAAATAAATGCTGTGCGAGCACCTGATTTCTTGGAGAGCGTGGAGACGCCGCTGGACAGTGGGTATGTGTTGATCCAGCCCTGTGTGGCCTGCTGTCTGGAGCCCACCGCCGCGTCCAGACTGCTCCTGGAGTCCATCACCGCCATCACCGACAGACTGTTCACCGACACGTCCTGAGGATCTGACACAACATCAGCATTAACAGTGTTGGGAAGGTTACTTTGGAAATGTAATAGGTTACAGATTACAAGTGGCCCTATTTAAAGGGGTCCTATTATGCTTTTTCACTTTTTCAACTTTAGTTAGTCTGTAATGTTGCTGTTTGAGCATAAAAAAGATCTGCAAAGTTACAAAGCTCAAAGTCCACTTCAAAAGGAGATATTTTATTTAACAGAAATCACAAAAACTACAACGAACGACTCGTTTGGACAACGACGCATATTTTCTATGAACATTGTTCATGCAGCTGAACCGGGAGGAACTGTCAGTATTGTTGAGGTAACATACACTTAAATAAATGTTTACTTTGTAATTATTTGTAAAAAGTATTATTTGTGAAATTTACTATCAATTTCTGTGTGAAAATTGCTTCAAAGAAACAGCAAGTAAAACACTGAATTAAACATGAAATTTTGAAGTAGGAAGACTAAAAAACATACTCCAACAATTTTTGTTCATTTAAAAACCAAAAAAACAAACAAATAAGAAAAATTACAGTGTTTAGTTTAGTGGTAGTGAACAAATAACATGCCGATTATCTTTTTCTTTCAACAGCAATACTTTAGGTTAAAATTTATATGAATGCATTAAGGAAATTTAAACATATTAATATATTTTTACCATAACTACACATTCATTTTAAGTGGTCCTGTGATGTTATGAATGAGTTTGTAAACAACATACATATACAAGTAGTAGTGAAATTCATCATTCATCAAGGATAACAAAGTTAAAAACTTTGTGGTATTTGATGCCTGAGCCCAAATTAAACTAAAATGCATAAGAAACACACATTAAAAATGAGGCAGGAGACTTCTGAAGCTGCTTGACATGTCACAAACTAAGCAAATACACCATTAACGTTGCACCTATCAAGTGGATTTGGGCTGAAGATCACAGATGTGCATTATGATGGGGTTTGTTCACCTGGTGGGACGAGTTGAGTGGCCGTGAGATATTTCTTATCCGACAGCAGACACGCGTAGAACTTGATCATGATGCTGATGTCTTCACGCAGGCGTTTCTCCGGCTGCGTGGGGAACCGTGGAGCCACACTGAACACACAAAAACAAGTTACATTCATTCTGCATAAGAAACTAAATATGCCTCCTGGTTTGTGCTGATGTTCACACCTGAAGTAATCAAAAGCGGTAGAGTAGATCTTCTCTCTCAGGACATTACGGATTGTGGCGTTAGTGACCACATCCGCATGAAGAAGAGTGAGACCGAGAGTCAGCAGCCTAAAACACACACACACACACACACACACACACGTCTGGTTTGCTATCCTTGTAGGGACTCTCCATAGGTGTAATGGTTTTTATACTGTACAAACCGTATTTTCTATCGCCTTACACCAACCCTACACTCAAACCTACCCCTCACAGGAAACTTTCAGCATTTTTACTTTCTCAAAAAAATTTGACAGTTTTATCAATATTATTTCACCAAATGACAGGGTCGTAAATAAACAGGAGCTTGTAGAAAAAAATGCCACCAAAAAGAACAAAAATGCACCTCAAAATCATTCAAATCAGAGGTGAAAATAAATGAAAAGTGTTGATTGCAGCATTACATTTAGATCTGCTCAAGTTGCATCAACCAATGACACACACGTTTCTGTTTGTTTTGTTTTTCAAGCTAAGACAACCAATGTAAAGTCTTGATTTTATAATGCATAAAAATTAATATTTTTAAAATAATAATAATAATTTTTTACATAACACTTCTGCATTTTATTAACCCTTGTGCGTCAATTTCTAAGTTACACAGAGGTCCTTAGATTACAAAAATGTCCATGTCAAAAAAAAAAGACAATAAAATAGACAAAAAATTCATTCATTTTCAGGTTTTTAAACCATTTAAATGCCAGTTTGATTATGTAATGCCATACATAATAATTTCCACATACTAAATGATAAGCAATTTTATTATTATTATTATTATTGCAGATGTCAATGATCAGCAACAACACCAATTTTGATGCATAATATTTTTGTGCAGAGTCAGATTTAAACAAACACAAATTTTTCAGTACACACATACAAAGCACACTCTGATACCCATACCAATACACCCACACAATTATAATTACATAACTTCAATTCAATTGGCCTTTTTTTTCAGTAGAAGCAGAAAACTGGAAAAAAGTGAGAATTTGCTACATAAGCAAAACATGAGCAAATGGTACTATCAGGTGGAAAATAGTACAAATAAAAAAAACAAACAGTAAAGGTTTTGGAGCCTTGCCATCAGAATGAATACCTATTAACAAAGAATGCATGATATTGCACTTAAATGGCACGGTGGATTAAAGTTTTAGTAGTTTTAATGGGTTTCAATTATATTTTTGTCCTAATTGAACTATGGCCTAATCCTGGCTTAGTCTAAGCACTGTCTGTGAAACCAGGTCTTAATGGGTTTCAATTATATGTTTGTCCCCATAGTGTTTTCAGTGTGTTTAAAGCATCACCTGAATCGGGGTCCTATAGCAGCTACGTGGCGGTTCAGGCAGCTCTTGGGCCCGCCAACGCTGAGAGACAGCGCCCTCTGCAGGACGCCGGTGAAGATCTCCACCTGATCCGCACTGCAGTACTTAGCGATTTCAAATCTCTGCACTAGAAACTAAACACACACACACAGTACTATAACATTCACTCATATGAGGAATATAATGATTTAATCATGCTGAAAAAGAGAGTTTCTGAAAAAGAAAAAAAACTCCAAGGCCTGCGCATTCTTTGGTTTCCAGCATATTCTGCATCTTTCTAACAGTGAATGTATGATTTTGAGATCCACATTTTCAAACTGAAAACATCTTGATGGATGTGTTTCAGCTTTTGTCTTCTCCAGATGTTAACTGATGGACTGGAGTGGTGTGGATTACTTGTGGATTATTGTGATGTTTTTATCAGCTGTTTGGACTCTCATTCTGACGGCACCCATTCACTGCAGAGCATCCATTGCTGAGCAAGTGATTTAATGTTATATTTCTCAGAATCTGATGATTTTTGTTTGTTTGTGCTTAACGCCATTCCAGCTTCTTTGGCTATTTTCATGGCGAGAAATATTACGGCTGAATTACATCATGTTTTTATCATTTATTTTTGCTAAAACCTCAAAAACTGTATTTGGCTTAACTGTTAAAAATCTCTTCAAAAGAGTTAACGGAATAAAAAAAGTTTATCTCCTGGGGTTGATGGTGGCAAAAACTCTAGTCTACTACACACAGTTCTCAAAAGTCTTGTGAACAAATGTTCTGTAAGTGTTTCATGGTCTTATTTTAGTGACTTAAATTTGAGTTTTTCACTAAGCATGCATAAACGTTGTTTTCTCAAAAACACAAACATGTACATTCATGCTGCTCACATATTATTGTATCCCAGTTTGTGCTGATTAAAGTGTAATCAGACGTTAGCCATTAATGTTTTTAAGATACTGAAAAAAACACAAATGTCAGGGCATTTCAAAACTTCTCCAGGGCCCCAAAACACCCTCGGACCCCAGAGGGTTAAAACCAGCACAATCTCATACAACATGCTTAATGGATAATAGGATTTGGCAGAGAGAACATGTTGGAGGATCTTCCCCTAGTATTAAAAACATTGTGTGTCATCCTGGAATGACCTATTCTACAGCGGGTATAAACAATCTGGTCCCATTGGTTAGAAAATTGACAGAAAATTATTTTTCCAATATTGGGACTAATTTCATGGAGTTTATTCGTTGTATATAAATTCTAAATCTGATGAAGAATCAAACTCATCTACACCTTGGATGGCCTGAGGGTGAGTACATTTTCAGCAAATGTTCATTTTGGTCTGAACTACTGCTTTAATGTAGTGTGTTGAATTCTTGGACAGTACTAAAAAAACGAGATGCAATTTTTATAATCCCTCTTATTAAATTATTTTGCAGATTCTGTAAGGTGCATGTAAACTATATATAAATAACATTGACTTGACACGGTTTTCGCAGTATACATACTATATATACAGCATAAAAAGTAAGAGTTTTATGGCAGTGTGCTGTTATGTGCGATACAGACCTCAATCCAGAGTGAATGCGGCGTGACGTTGGGTGGACGAGGCAGCGGCTGACTCTCTTCTGAAGCAGCTAAAGGATCGGCCTCTGACTCCGTCTCTGAGAACAAGCCCATCTTCAGCTCGACGGTCATCTGCCAGGCGCCCGCCATCTCACGCATGAACTGCACACACATGCAATGAGCGCTGCGACCTTACAGCACACGATGCTGTTATAATCCTGCATTCAGAGTCTTACCTGGACTTCAACTCCATTGCGAGCAGCGAGCAGCCACTCCCAGCAGGCGATGGCCGTCTCCATGCCCTGCTCTGTGAACATCTTCAGAGGAGACCAGCAGAGGTGATGCAGCAGCTGAAGATCCCAGCCTGAGACAGAGACGTTTGTGTGTCACTCAAACATAATCTGCATTCGACACGGTCGGTGTGATCGTCTGGGCGCTACCTTTAGTGCTAATGAGCAGCGCGGTCATCTTGAACATGTTCTGAGTGAATGCGTCCGAGTCTTTGGCGTCCAGAGCGTCACTCATTTGAGAAACCATCAGCTTGCTGAGGTTTGACTTGCTGCGTGTCACTTCGGCAAACTGCAGCATCCCAGCAACCTTAATACACACATATACACACACAATCAAATGCTGCCCTCTTACATTACAGACGCAAACATAAATCGCCCCAAAAACGAGAAGACAGACAGACAAGAAAATTAAGTCTTTTTAATGCCTTTAAAATGGTGATATATTTAACATGATATGTTATTAAGCAGTACAGCTAATACTACCATAATATACAAATCCCTAGATGCAAAGGAATAATAAATAATATATAATTTAAAATAAATAAATATTTATTTAAATATCATTTAAATTACAGAATGATGACGGAGTATAATGAGAATAATGAGAACATTTTTTTTACATTTCAGTAATTTAAAGAATTTAAAGAAGAGTCAAATTGTGCAGAACTGTCATAAAATTGTCACAATGCATGAATAAATGCATGCATTTAAAAATGCATAAATAACTAAATGAACAAATGCATACATATCAAAAAATGCATGGAAAATACATAAATAAATGCATGAAAATGCATAAATGCACAAATAACTAAATAAATGTATAAATAAGTCCATAAATAAATGCATAAACAAATTGTAAAAAAAAAAAAAAAATCATAAATGCATTAATAAACGCATAATTGTAGAAATTTAAAAAATATATATAAATAAGTGCATGAATAAATCTATGGACAAACCCCGCAAATGCACAAACTGCATAAATGTCATGCATAAATAAATGCATTAGTACAATAATGCATAAATAAGCACATAAAACACATAAATAAACAAACACAAATAAAAGTGCATACAAATTAAATTTGCATTTTACTTTATTTTCTTTATGCAAAATTACAAAAACATATATTTTCTTATTTCTTTTAATGTTTGGTGAAATATGAGTCATATGAAATATGTTCTTGTTATGATTGGTGAGATTCACTCATAAACACCCTACTGAAGCGTTTACCTCTCCAGTGTAGCGGTTACGCAGGTTGAGCGACGCCATGAAGTTGGAGTAGTCCTTCTTCACGCAGGTGGGCCGCTCTGTCAGCTGGGTAACCTGGGAATGATGGAAACTGACCAGTTAAAACATCCTCCTGCAAACATTAATAATGACATTTCTGACTACAATACATCCATTAATCTATAAAGACAAACTCTTATGAGCATCAGCAGGAGCTGACCGCTCTACTGCTATGATAACAACATATACTGATTTCCTTTTTATGTAAATGCATACTGGTTCATAAATGACAAATGAGTTACAGACGGAGCCAATGAAAGCAGCGAGGACAACAGTAACAGAACCAACCTGAGGAAAAGCTGCCTGGGGCGAGGGGGAGGAGCACACGACAGGCCACACCCACCAACCCACCACCAGCCAATCACAGCACACACACAGATGAGTTAGCAGCCAGCGGTTAGCAGAGATGCAATGATGTAACGGCACAAATAAAGTGAATGACAAAATAATGCCCACCACACATTTACTGTACACAAGACATTATGCAAAATAGTGCAAAGCATGCAAAAAAAACACGTTTAAAAGGCCCAAAAAATAAAAAGACAAACAAGAGCTAAATTCATATGAACACAACAGTGCTAATGAATATTCATAAAGCATGATTGCAGGAATAATCAATATCACACAGCTGAAATGCAGTGAGTGTGTTAGCAGGGATCACATCTGAAATATCTTGTTAGTTTTAAGCTGTATATTGTGAAAAGCATCATTTGTGTAACGCTCTTCACAATACACACTGTTTCCAAGCAGCTTTACAGCAATTCATTCTGTTAATGACCTTAAATGAGCTTAAAGTGCAGTGCAGTGAATAAATAAATATATAAAAATTAATATTTAAATTAATAATAATTGCATAATTGTATAAATGCATATTAATATAAAAAATATATATACTTTTTTAAAAATAAAAATGAGACTTTTTACAAACTTTTTACTTTTTAGAATTGTGCAAGTATGCTTAATTCTCAAAAATTGTCAGTGCATAAATAAATGCAATAAATAAATGTATGTAAATTCATAATGTATACATAAGTGCATAAATGCATATAATTATCAAAATATATTAATATCAAAATATATATATGAATATATATTAATATTTATATTACATAAGAATCAGACTTTTTTACATTTATAATTGTGTATGCTTAATTGTCCAAAATAATGTCACAATGCATAAACAACTGCATGTATAAATAAATGCATAAATGCATTAATATAAACAATTTGTGTGTTCACATGATCTACATATTCAGATGTTCTGTGAATCTTAAAGCAGTTCAAGATGTTTGGATTTAGTGAATTTCGTGGATTTGATTGGGCATGTGGAATAAATCAGTAGTTTTCCTAAAGACTTCTTACAAAACGACTGATGATTTTATTCTGATCAGCTAAAGACTCGCTACCGTCTTACCTTAATCTGGCCAAAAACCTCAGTTACCATCTCAGTAACCATCTACCGTAAGACACAGCACTGGTTAGCATCAGGATGTGTGTCTGTAACAGGAACTCTGGGTCAGGTGTGTTTCTCACCCCCAGCGTTGTGCTTTGACGGTTGTATCCCGCGAAGCTGAGAATGCTCTCGGTAGCCATCGCCAAACCCGTGTGCTGAGACAAACCCGACAGCCAGATCTGATGCTTGTTCAGATACTCCTGAGACAGACACAAACAGATTTTTTAAAAAGGAATTAATACTTTTATTCATCAAGGATGCATTAAATTGATCAAAAGTGAGAGTAAAGACATTTGTGACCCTGGACCACAAAACCAGTCATAAGGGTCCATTTTTTGAAATTGAGATTTATACATGTATCTGAAAGCTGAATAAATAAGCTTTCCATTGATCAAGTCAAGTCAAGTCAAGTCTGCTTTATTGTCAATTCTTCCACATGTACAGCACATACACACAGAGAATTGAAATTGCGTTACTCTCAGACCCTTGGTGCATACAGATAACACTAACAGTAGAACATAAATACAGATATACAGATTAAGTATAAAATACAACTATACAAATATACAAATAAGGTAAAATGTAAAAAAATAAAAACATGGTTTGTTGATGTATGGTTTGTTAGGATAGGACAATATTTGGAAATCTGGAATCTGAGGGTGCAAAAAAATCGGGACACATATATAATGTTACAAAAGATTTCTATTTCAAATAAATATTGTTCTTCTGAACTTTCTATTCATCTGTGAATCCTGAAAAATAAAATGTATCACCGTTTCCACAAAAATATTGTGCAGCACAACTGTTTTCAACATTGATAATAATCAGAAATGTTTCTCGAGCAGCAATTCTCAACATTGATAATAATCAGAAATGTTTCTTGAGCAGCAGATCAGCATATTAGAATGATTTCTGAAGATCATGTGACACTGAAGACTGGAGTAATGATGCTGAAAATCACAGATTTGAATCACAGAAATAAACTACAGTTTCACAGATATTCACATTTAAAACAGCTATTTTAAATTATAATAATATTTCACAATTTTTACTGTACTTCTGAGCAAATTAATGCAGCCTTGATGAGCAGAAGAGACTTCTTTTTAAAAACATTAAAAATCTTACAGAACCAAACTTTTGAACATGATTAATATATTATGATTAACATATTCATAAACCTTGGTACTATTTACACGGCACTCAAAGAACACCGTAGTATTTGAACAGCTGACTGATTTCCAACTCAGGATGACAAACTAACACTGCATCCAATTCACGTCCAATCACTTGCCAAAGGAGCCCAGATGGCAAACTATTTCTGGTGGAAGTAAGCATCTGTGCTCGATTTTTGAGGCTAATATTACCCACAAATCCATCTGCTATAGAAGATCAGATTTTTTTTCCAGTTGTAAAATTTAAAATAAAAATAAATAAATAACTAGAAATGCGTAGCGGAAGCTGCAACAGCAGTTTATAAACATAAACATATGAACAAAAGTAATAGTGAATTTTGATTAATTTACCAACATGCAAACAGCACATGACAAAGGCCGCTAAAAATGCTTTAACAGAGAAGTTTAATATTATTAACAATAATACAATCAGATTAATTATAATATTTATTTTTCATAATAGCTTGTTTTTTTTTTTTTTTTTACAGAGCTGATAGGACTGGAAATGATGAGATAAAAAAAGATGGATCAGTGAATGACTGGAATCAGACTCGAATCCAGGTTGTCTGCATGAGTGCATGACCATACAACAATATGAGCATATAAACCACATCTCAGACTCAAAGTACATACTTTTAGTGCATACTTCTACTAACCTGGAGATGAGATTTGGTAACCGAAGCGGCCCATTTCATGGCCTCCTTTAAGATCTCTCCACAGCGGGCGGCAAAGTCCTTCACGATGCTCTGCACAACAAACACAAAGCATTTCAAAACACTGGACTCAGACTGAGCACATATCCACGGCTCAAGGGCTGCGTCCGTCTCACCTCTCGCGCCTCATGCGTGTCTGGGACAGTTATTCTGTACGGAGTGTCGGGAATGTCGTAGTATGGCTGGTCTTTGTGGATGTCCTGTGTAACAGGAGGCTGAGTTAAGAGACTGACGTGTGAGAGTGTAAATACTAGTAATATTGATCATGCATGTGCTGATTTCTGGATGTCTGTTGTACTGACGGCGCTCAGAGACAGAGACAGAGTCTGCAGGATGTCCAACATGGTCTTCAAAACCCTTCCACTCCACAGAAGATGAGGAAACCTAGAGGACAAACAGAGATTTGAGCTTTTAGTGTTATTGTATGTGACTATACAACAAAAACAATAATAATAGATTTGTAGTATTTAATAATATTGCACTGTATTTTATGTATCCTAATTATTTATTCTTAACTGTCATTTTAATCTTAACTAATCATTTAAATTTTTTTTATTTATTGTTGTGATTATTTTATGGCTATTTTAATTCATTTTTATATAAAGCAATTTGAATTACCATTGCATATAATGTGCTATATAAATAAACTTGCCGTGCCTAATAATTACTACAACTAATAATAATAATAATAATAATTATTATTATTATTATTAGTTGTTGTTATTAAAACAGCAACTACAATTATTGTGATTGATGTTAAATTAAATAGATAAAGAAATTTTACTATAGCAATACTACTAGCGATTAAAATACTAAAATTAGTATTCAATAATAATAATAGCAATAACAATGTAAACATTTAAAAAAAATTATTATTGTTGCTTCATTAAATTACAAAAAAGAAAAAACTATTAAAGAAATATTTTACTATAGCAATAGTATTACTGTAACAAAAATACTACAAAAGATTAATTAAAAATGACATTATTGATAGTAATATAGTATGATAGTAATATTACTACTACTTTTTATAATTATTACTACTACTAATATTGTTGTTTTTGTTGTGAAATTACAAAAATTCAGTCAATAAAGAAATATTTTATTATAGCAATAATACTACTGTTATAAAAGCTAAAAATATATAAAATAAAAATATAAAATTATTTTACAGAACAACAGTAAAATGTCAATACTAATATTTATGTCTTTCTTTCAAACATTAAACCCCAGAGCTTTTATTTTGGTGGAAAACTGCAGGGAGACCTTAAAGATCTTTTGTTGACAACATATTTATATACGATTCTCATTACAAGTGGGAAGATTTTTGCTGCGTTTGTGTTCTCAAATACAAGTTATAAGCGCCTTCAGACTTCATGTGGAACTCTATACTCTAATAAGCATAAAATAAGCACAAAAAGTTCAAGGAATATACAAATACTGGGTGAAATTGTTCAGGTTACATCATAAGTGATGCTTATTAATATGCCGTCTAGGTAAGGAGTTAGAAAACTAGAGAATGTGTGGATAATTGTACGTTTCGGCGAGTCCCGAGAGGTATTTATCTGCCACCCTGCGGATCCTCTTGTGGGTGTGGTTAAAGTTGACCAATAGGAACTGAGCGTGGCGCTCCAGCTCCTCCTCGTGCTCTTTAGTCTTGGGCTGGAACAGGAAGCAATGCCATTATCAATAACAAGCGATCAATAATGCATTCGGTTCAGCGCTGAGAGATCCTTCAAACGCTCAACTCACTTTCTCTGCCATCATCTGCAGGAAAACCTCAAAGACTTTATCACCCACACAAATCACACACTGCATCATGCCTGCATACGGATACGGAGGAGAGAGACAGACATGATAAAGATTATTTGCAGTGATATGGTTTTGACATAAAATTAAGCAACAGAAGAGTGTTTTTTTTTTTTTATTTGGCCATGAAGTTTCCTAAAGATCATGTGATTAGTTTATGATCCTGTTTGACCGTTTGGGAGTTAAAACATAAGTCAAAAACAAGTTAAAAATATATTTTTTAATGCTGTCAAATGATTAATCGCTATTAATCGCATCCAAAATAAAAGTTTTTGTGTACATAATATATGTGTGTGTGTGCGGTGTATATTTATTATGTATATATAAATACACACACAT
>NW_015554181.1:216093-227660 GCF_001515605.1 Sinocyclocheilus anshuiensis
GAGAAGTGCTCACTAACACAGATTTAGACAGATTTGTGAACAATATTTGAGAGAAATAGGCCTTTTGTGTACATAGAAAAAGTCTTAGATCTTTGAGTTCAGCTTATGAAAAATGGGGGCAAAAACAAAAGTGTTGCGTTTATAGTGTGTATTTATATATACATAATAAATATACACAGTGCACACATACATATGTACACAAAAACTTTTATTTTGGATGCGATTAATCGTTTGACAGCACTATATATTTTTTTTCATTTGTTTTATCATCCAGCAGTTGAAAATATGCATCTAATAACTTACATTAACATTTATGCATTCATGCAAAGTGACTTATAAAAGTGGAACAAAAGCAATTTCTCAAAGAGCCAAAAATATTTTAGTTTACTTCTTATAGTAAATATTTTGAGTTTACTGGATCAAAAACTAAATAAATTTTTAAGTCATATTGTGATTAGTTTAGTTAGATTAGTGAGTTAAGACAGATGATTCAACAGTGTTAGAGTTTGCATTTCTTCAGTTCAACTAGTCTATTTCAATAAACTCGGATTTAAGTTTGTACGCTCAATCCCTCAAAAATATTCATATGATTCTCCGTATTGCATTCTCATATCAAAATATTGCAGTAAAAAATAATGTGGGTAAATATCACTGTTTATTGTCATATTGTTAACATATAAATTATTATATACGATTCTTCATGTACATTTAGTGAAAAACATGCTTTGTATAATTGCAACTAGATTTTTGCTTCTTGCAAACATTTTGAATCTACTAAATTAACAACATTAAATTCTGTAAAGTTTCTGACCTGATTTGTCTTTCTGGATGGCCTTGTCCTCAAAGTATCTGAACATCACCTGGAAGCGGTCGGCATCATTCGAGTGCAGCATCCTGTGGAAGAGAATGAATAAAACAGAGACAGATGGGTAAATCACATAATATCCCCACAATGAGAGGAGCTGTACTGAGGACAGTCAGAAAGAGAGGTCTCGAACCTCATATACTCCAGCCGGTACACAGACAGCAGGTAAGTGCACATGGCGAAGTCGAGTTTATTGATGAGGGCGGCGGCTTCGGGTGACGGATCCAACAAATTAATGATGGTGCAGCGCAGTTCACTTAACTCCGCCTTCAAAACCAGATCGGTAACAGTTTAATTTGACATTCCACTAACTATCGGTAACTCCATGTCTACTAGCAGTCATTAGAGTATTAGCAAATAGTCTGCTTAATATCGGCTCTCACTTATTCTACTAACTATAAGTAACTTCGCAAGTACATGTCAACTTATTCTAGTAACCTTAACCCCTTACCTAACAGTCTACTAATACTCTAATAAGAGTTATTTGACATGTTTTTGCAAAGTTAGTCTGAAGTAGACAATTGAAATACAGTGTAACCAGAAGATTTCTAACAAACAAAACAAGGGCTGGGTTCAGAATGGCAAGCTAGTATAAACTGTATACTGCTTGTCATTTTTATAAAATTGCATGTGAAACAGTATGCAGTATGCAAGGATAAAGTAGTTTGCAACAGTGTTGTCACATGATCGAAACACGTTGCATGTTCAGTTAATGTCATCCAGTTAATTTCTAAGAAATAAATTTGGTTGCTTTGCATTTTTTAATCAGTTTTTCTTATAAAACTGTTGGGAGTTAAATCAAATAAGTCAATAAGCTAAAAAAAAATAAAAAGACATTTTTCATGTGTTTTATCATCTAGCAAGTGAAAATTATGCATCTACTAACGTACATTAACATTTATGCATTTTTCCAAAGTGACTTACAAAAGAGGAACAAAAGAAACAGCAGCACATCTGATTTGAGGAGCACAAACACTGCACTTTCACATGCAACTTTAACACTTAGTGTTAGAGATAACAGTATTATAGATTTTTGACTTAAAGAGACAGTTCACCCAAAAAAATGAAAATTCTGTCATCATTCAATCAATCTCAAGTTGTTTCTGAGTTTCTTTTTTTCTGCACATAAGATGATATTCTGAAGAATGTTGGTAACCAAACAGTTGATGGTAGCCACTGACTTACATTGTATGGAAAACAAAAATACTATGGAAGTCAATGGCTACCACCAGCAACTGTTTGGTTGCCAACATTCTACAAAATATCTTATTTTGTGTTCAGCAGAAGAAACTAATTCATACAGGTTTGGAATAAACTGAGGTTGAGCAAATGATGACAGAACTGCCATTTTTGGGTGAACTGTCCCTTTAACACCTGGCAGCTGTAAATCAACACTGAGACAGTGAGAGATCGTTGGGATACCGGAGTAACCGTGTCGTTTTTCAGAGCCGAGTTGTACTGGAGTTCTGAACGCAGTGGTTCTCCACTGGGGAACGTGAGCAGCGGAGATTTAGTGGCGATTTCACACACTCCCTCGTACCATTCCTCAGGCCACAGACCTAAAACACACACAGACACAATCCTGTAGAGATAATCTCAGAAAGAACTCTTCAGGTTATGAGATCACAAGAGCACACAAGACTTGGTGAATGCATGCTGAAATGCTAACGATGTTAATTTCTTACCAGAACCTTCCACAGCAAACCCCATGACCACAGAATAGAGGCAGAAATCTCTGAACAGCTTCTGAAGGCGAGGTTTGGCCTCTTTAATGGGTGGCAATCGGCGGGTCAACTGCATACAATCAAACACAAAACACATGAATTTAACTTTAAACATAGAAACAATCAAAATGTTGGCCGTTCTTTCAAAGGATTATAGCCACCAAAAAACTGCCACTGTTTGTGCATTTCATTTTTTTTTTAATTCCATTTATTACACATTTGTTATTATAGCCAAACATAAAAAATAAAATAATAAAAAATGTATAATAATTTAAAAATAAATAATTAAATTTAAAATAAAAATATAAATGTATAACTTTAATATTGGTTACTCTATTGATCATTGTAACAATTTTCTTATCATATCAGGGATTTGTTTAGAGTCAACATTAATATTACACATTATCTGCTTGCAATTCATTGCATTGCATTACACAAAAAAAGTCTAAATGGAGTCCAAATCATTAAATACATATAAATTTTTTTCTCTAAGAATGTATATACCAGTCAAGTTTTCCAAAGCAAGATTACATGACATTTCTTCAAACCATTGATTGCTTTTCCATGCACTTTTAACCAGGATAAAACTAAAATCTATAAGCTTGCATTTACAAAATTAGCAGGGTAAACATGCAATAAGAACAATTTAGCCTCAAAGGAAACACTCTTTTCAGTCATGTCACAAATCACATTAAGAACCTTCTCCAGAACAACTGCAACTCTCTGCATGCATACAGTGAAACGGTATGCTAATTTCCTCATTACATTTTATACAGTTGTCAGGGATATTAGGATAAAAGCTATGCAGTTTAACTATGGTAATATAAGTCCTAAGAGTGCATTTACAGTATATTTGTATTAATTTGCACCCAGTATTAAGGTATTGAGTGCATTTCAAGGGTTAAATGAGTCAGATGAAGGTCTGTGAGCACTGTTTGAACTCGCTGCTGTTTGATCAGTGAAGAGCCACTTCAAAGTCCAGCTGGAGAACGAATCCACAAACGGACCGTCCACACACACACAAACACAGAGATTCCAGAGGGACAGAGCAGGTAAGCAGCTCAAACTAGCATAAAAGGTTTCATAAGACTGTCGACACTGGTGTGATATTTCTGAGATCAAGCGAAGGAAGTAAGCAAAAGCAAAACTTTAACCATCATTGAAAAAATATATATTGATCAACCACTATTCAGGATATTGGGTGCCCTCATAACTGTCTGTAGTGGTCACAGCTTTGGATTTACTTCACTTGTAAGTCATTATGCATCAGTGTTGTATTAGTAATATTGAAAAAAAAATAAATAAAACTAAAATAAAATAAAACTCAAATGAAATGAATATCAAAAAGGTTGCCTTGCCAGCTTACTAAAAATAGTTAGTAGTTAAAGTACCTAATGTACTAAAACTGAAATAAAAACAAACTAAATAGAAAATTAAAAAAAACTATAAAATAAAATAAAAACTTCAATTTATAAAAAAAATACTAAAATTAAAATGAATACTAACAATATTAAAATAATAAAAAAATAAAATATAAATAAATACCATAACAGCATATTAATGCGGTATTATTAAATGAACACTACTTTCCCTTACAGAAAAACCATATGAACTTTACCATGTGCAATCACATGTTAAAATCACATGTGAAATATGTGAAACACATATAGAACACGTGTGAAACATGTAGTTTTGTAACATTTTCATGTTGTAAATGTGTGAAACCCATGTGGTCACTTTTCCACGTGACCACTTATTGTCCACACGTGTCCATGTTCATGTGTTCATATGTGATCACATGGGTTTCACACATTTACACCATGAAAATGTTACAAAACCACGTTTCACATGTGTTTCACATATTTCACGTGACATTAACAAGTGATTGCACCATAAAACCATAAATTAATAAATGTAAATGTGCACATGGCATATGAGCATTGCGTGCTATATTTCAGAGAAATGTCTATGTTATATAAGCAAATTTGTCAATCGTTCAGTATTCTCAATTGTGCTTGTTTCCATAGGATGTGGTTCGTTACATTTATAGTAATAGCCTCTCTCCTGAGCAGCCCCGCTCTGGCTGGAGTCAAAGACCTCAGTTCACACTTTGACGGAAATGAGAAGGAAAAGTCAGTGGATGCCCGTGGACTTTCTCCAAATGGAGAGAACACAGACATGGAGTCCATTCCCCTGGACTTCCATCGGGAGAACACAGTCACGAATGACCTCCCTTTGGAGGGGCTAGAAGATGAAGACTACATCGACTTTGATAAGATCTTGGCAGAGGGCGAGGATGACTACAGCGAAGGTGACCATATAGACGAGATCTCCACCCCTGCTCCTGACCTGGACCTCTTTGGGGAGCCCAGTGACCCCAAAATACGGCGAGCACGCCTGTTGCGGCTTTTCCATGGGCGAACTCGCCTACAGCGCATCAACGTGGTCAATGCCCGATTCGGGTGTCGGCTTTATCGGAAACTGCGCAATCGACTTAACCAGACGGACAACATTCTGCTCGCTCCTGTCGGAATCTCCATTGCGATGGGCATGATGGCTCTGGGAGTCGGCCCAACCGCTCAGGAACAACTCTACCAAACTCTCGGATTTGGCGAATTCATCAACGCCAGCACTCATTACGATAACTCGACCGTGCACAAGCTGTTCCGTAAACTCACGCACAGGCTCTTCCGACGGAACTTCGGCTACAACTTACGCTCCGTTAATGACCTGTATGTGAAACGTAATGTACGCATACAGGAGGCTTTCCGCAGTGATGCAAAGACGTACTACTTTGCAGAGCCGCAGTCTGTGGACTTTGCCGACCCGGCCTTCCTTGTGAAGGCCAACCAGCGCATTCAGAAGATCACCAAAGGTCTGATAAAGGAACCGCTGAAGAGCGTAGACCCAAACATGGCAGTGATGCTCCTGAACTATCTCTACTTCAAAGGTGAATCAATTCTAGCCCATTCAAATTCTGAAACTCTTTAGGACTAATGGTTTAATCCTTCATTTGAACAGTCTGTACTTAATCCTAAAGCAAATAATCATGTACTATGTGAAATGTTTTGTGTACTACCACTGAGTTCAATGTTGAACATTTAGCTTGATGCAAGCCTGACTCAGGGCTGTCAAACTCGGTCCTGGAGGGCCTCTGTCCTGCAGAGTTTAGCTCCAACTTGCCTCAACACACCTGCTTGGAAGTTTCTAGTATGCCTAGTATGACCTTGATTAGCTGGTTCATTGCGTGTTTAATTGTGGTTGGAGCTAAACTCTACAGGACAGTGGCCCTCCGGGAGCAGGATTGGACACCCCTGGCCTGACTAAATAGACCAGCATCTTGACTAGGTCAACCAGCAAGACTTCATTGTCACATTGAGGCTGGTCAAACAAGCATCATGGAGCATCATTTCTTGTGAACATGGTTCCCCAGCCCCGATGGTTACAACAGGTTTTGCTGGCAAAACTCGTAGCTATGCTGGTCCACCAACATGACCTGTACCAAATTAACATAGACCAGCGTAGGCTGGAATTGTACTGTTTTTTTCAACAAAGAAATCTGTAGATCAGCGTAAATAACCCTGCTCCTGGGGCGCTATTTTATTTCAGACTTCGTTTCCCTGCCCTGGTCCAAAACACCTGGCAGAAATGTTCAAGTAATCCTAAACACTTTGATTAGCTGGTTCAGGTGTCTTTGCTTACAGTAGCCCTGCCGGAGCAGATTTGGCTATTCCTGCTATTTGGTGAACAGAAACTTCTGTCTTAACCAGGGTTGTTCAATCCCACTCCTGGAGGGCCAATGCCCTGTAGAGTTTAGCACTAACACACCTTCCTGGAAGTTTCCAGTGATCCTGAGTACCTTGATTAGCTGTTTCAGGTGTGTTTAATAAGGGCTGGAGCTAAACTGTGCTAGAAGATGACCCTCCGGGTGCAGGGTTGGCTTCCCCCAACTGTATATATTTGGCAAATAGGAACATCTGAGTCAACAAGTGGTGTTCAATCCTGTTTCTGAAGGGTCAATTTCCTGAAGAGTGTAGCTTCAACACATTTGCCTGAAGGATTTTGCAACCCCGAAGACCTTTATTAGCTAGTTTAGGTGTGTTTAATTAGGACTGGAGCCAAACTCTGCTGGATGATGGCCCTCCAAGAGAAGGGATGGCTACCCCAGTTGTAGATCTTCTGTCGCAACCAGGGTGGTCTACTCCCACTCCTGCAGACTTTACCACTAGCACACCTGCCTGGAAGTTTTTATGATCCTGAAGACTTAAGGTGTGTTCAACGTAAAGCGGCGCTGCACAGACAGATTGGTGTATGACATCAAATACCGTGAGAGCAGACGGCTCCTTATGCTTTCGAGTTGCTTTTGCGGTACTTTGTCATACACCGATCAGTCTGCACAGCGCCACTTCAAGTCGAACACACCTCTTGATTAGCTAGTTCAGGTGTGTTTAATGAGGGCAAGAACTAAACTCTGCAGGAAGAAGGCCTTCCGGGAGCATGACTGTCTACCCCAGCTGTAGATATTTGGTGAATAGGAACTTCTGTCTCAACCAGGGGTGTCCAATCCTGCTCCTGAAGGGTCCATTATCTGCAGAGTTTAGCTCTAATACATGTGCCTGGAAGTTTCTTGCAATCATGAACACCTTGATTAGCTGGTTCAGGTTTGTTTAATGAGTACAAGAACTAAACTCTGGAGGATAATGGCCCTAACTGCCTGCCCTGAGAACTAACTGCTGTAGATTTTGGTGAATAGGAACTTCTGTCTCAACCAGGGGTGTTCAACCCTGCTCCTGGAGGGCCAATAACCTCTAGAGTGTAGCTCCAATACATGTGCCTGAAGATTTTTGTTATCCTGAAGATTTTAGGCTTGTTTGAGAGGCATCGGCACTGCACAGACCGATCGGCGTATCACAAAGCACCACGAGAGCGACTGGAGAGCACACAACTCTTTATGCTTTTGAATTGCTCTCAAGGTACATTGATGTCATATGCCGATCGATCTGCGCAGCACTGATGCATCTCGAACAAGCCTAAAGTCTTTAGGAAAACAAAAACCTTCAGGCACATGAAGGTTCTCTTCAGGCACCTTCTGTCTCAACCAGGGGAGTCCACTTCCACTCCTGGAGGACCAATGTCCTGCTAGCAAACCTCGTAGCTACGCTGGTCCACCCACTAGACTTGCACTAGTGATGCACAGATGGCGGTTATATCCACAGCCACTGCGGATAATCTGCAAATCGGGTGGGTCGGGTAATAAAAAAACGCATTCTGATTATTTGCGGGTGGCTATTCGCACGTGGATGAGATAAATCATTAATGATGGAAATATTAACTACATTTTCTAAAATATGAACATGTTTTATATACATTTTTTTCATAAGGCAGACGATTTCATTTGTGTGTGTGTGTGTGTGTTCGCCTGTTCGGGAAGTTTAAGTGACAGAAACGGTGACATTCCAAATAAAGTTTGAATGAAGTAATGCCATTGAGTAGGCTAATGTGGCCAAAGAAGATCTTTTGTTTTATAAATAGACTAAATGTTTATTTAAAAGCAGCCCACGATCAGCGTATAATGTTACAGTTACCCTTTACGGCTCCGACGAGATTTTGTTCAGTCCTCCACGCGGTGCCAACTCACAAAAGACTATTAGCTAAACAGCGCGGAGAGTCGCTTCTGGGATGCTTCTGAAACGTGCAGCAGCGCGGCTGATGTAAACAAGCACTGACTAGAGCGGCCGCGATCAGCTCTGGTGGCCGTGGAACCGTAATGTGCCACAGCCGTGTGCAGTGATGCGCAGATCAGCTCTAACGTCACTGAATCGGCTGTTAAAAATTAACCATTCATTCATCATATCATCATGCAAAACTAAGAATTGTAATGTGACGATCGGGTGCGGTTATCTAAATCAGAAAAAAATATAGGTGCGGGTGGGTGGCGGGCGGATAATTTATTTGAAGCTGCCAAAACACCGGGCTGTAATTTTCCAAGTACTGCTGAACACATTGATAAGCTGGTGTGTTTGCTTAGCTCAGCTGTGCAGGACTGTAGCCCCCCAGGAGCAGGGTTGCCTACCCCTACTGCAGATCTTCTGATTACTTCAGAACTTTTGATTAGAAGTCAGAAGGAATAATATTGCATGCAGCTCACAAATAACACCACAATGTAATGTTTTCGCTGGCACAACAAATGCAGGTACGTGGGAGCAGAAGTTCCCAAAGGAACTGACACACTACCGGCAATTCCGTGTCAATGAGAAAAAGCAGGTGCGCGTTCCCATGATGCAGAACAAAGGAAGCTACCTGGCGGCCGCTGACCACGAGCTCAACTGCGACATACTGCAGCTGCCCTATGCCGGAAACATAAGCATGATCATCGCTGTTCCACAGAAACTCTCTGGAATGAGATCCCTGGAGCAAGAGATCTCCCCAACCCTGATTAGCAAGTGGCTTAACAACATGACCAACAGGTAAAGCACTAGCCGCAGGCTTGAGACCAAGTTGCAAACAGGTTAGCAAGGTACTTTAATGTCCTGACCAATGGCTTGAAGTGCTTAACATAATTTCCCCAGATTGGACAAGTTCCTGGATCAATATCCTTGTTGGTTTTGGACCTCTCAGATTCTAGAGTTAACCAATATTCTTATAACCCTGCTGTCATTTCCCTGAATTTCCACATTTAGTGGCATGTTATGTTTTGGAATATAGTTCAGTCTATGGTTTAAATTAGGGTGATCCAGAAATGCATCCTACTTGGCTAAATCATTCTTCCTTTGTCTTTTCGGCTTTGCATGGTCTTAAAATCTATCTCTTTTAGGACTCGTGAGGTGGTTTTCCCTCGGTTTAAGCTAGAGCAGAACTACGACTTAATTGAGCACCTGAAGGAAATGGGGCTGACGGACCCATTCACTGAAAAGGGTGACTTCTCCCCAATGACTTCCGAGAAGGTCATCATCAACTGGGTAAGAGAACAACTGATATGTGCCAAACCAATTTAACTCAATTTGTTCAACAGGCCTTTTTACTGCTGTGTTGAGAGCAATTTAGGTCGCCTATGCCTAATCTCTTACAAAACATACTCTTTAGCCTTTCATTGCACCATCATAACCTTCTTTTCCTGTAACCCTCCTCCTCTTCTCTCTCAGTTTAAGCATCAGGGCACCATTACAGTGAATGAAGAAGGTACGGAGGCCGCAGCAATGACAAGTATCGGATTCATGCCTTTATCAACACAGACGCGTTTCATCGTGGACCGCCCCTTCCTTTTCCTCATCTACGAGCATCGCACGGGCTGCGTTGTGTTCATGGGACGTGTGGTAGACCCTTCACAGAGTTAATCAGATACACATACACAATAGCAGCAGTGCAATGGCCGATGCATCACTGTATAACAATGAAACTAAAGTGTTAGCCAAATAAGCGGATGAGAATGATGGTTGTTTTGTTTTATCAAGTGACGTAAGTTTTGTAAAGAAATGCTAGTGAAATTGATAAACACTGTGTATCTGTGTATTTTTGAAGCAGAACATGTTGTTAAATAAAATGAATCAGAGGACTGGTTTATTGAATTAATCTGTTCAAAGGGTGAATAAAAACAACGCTCGAGTACACCCACAACATGGCAGAACATTTTGCAAGACAAGTAAATATTTGTCAGAGAAGTTAAAGTCTAACCACAGGCTCTCAAGATCTAATTACAATTTCTGCACAGACACATGAATAATGAAGCATCCAACAAGAGCAGAAAGAGTAAAAAAAAACAGTATCTGATTTCAAAAAAGGATCAAGATTTATCTAATTTACGTACACAAAATCTTTGATTAGCTACTTTCATGCTTTTGCCAAATGTACTCTTTGATCTTCAAAAGCATGTTAGCCCTGAGAGAACTCATTTAAAGGGAGTGAACAGGAAAACATTTTTCCTTTCCATTAACATTTGCATATTATATCAGATGTAAAACAGGCCTAAAAGAAAATATTGATATTTTTTATTTGTGTTTCAATGTAATCAACAACTCAGTGACTTGTTACTTAACAAAATATTTATTTATACAATTTAATAGAAAACTATGAAAGTTATTTTTCATATTTATAATATTTAAATATTTTTCATATTAAATTTTTTCTAAGGAATTTTATGACCTTTGAATATTATAATAAATATAATTTTATTACTTATAATATTATAATTGTAATATTATTCTATTAAATGGTATAAAATAAAGTGTATTAAATATTTTGTTAATACAAAATCATTCAATTTTAATATTGAAATCATAACTTATGCTTGCAGCACCTCCCCTTAAATAAAAGGCATATAAAAAGAAGGAAATGGGACTCGGATGTCTAAATATGGTGTGTTTGTCTGTGTGTCTTACCACAGCGATTACAGGGATGAGAACGCCTAGATTACCAGCACTGCTGGACGCCTAGAAAATAAAATAACTAAATTAAAACAACATTCAAGACACACTGAAACATTCTAGAATCCTCCTTTTAATAACTGTAAGTGTAGAGCCAGACCGCAGGTCAAACACAGACTGACTTTGAGGGCCGGTCCTTTATCACTGGCGCGTTCGCTGGCTCTCTTGCCCTCCAGGCCGAGCTGAACGAACAGCTCCAGCAGATTGACCAGCAGCTCGTCCACCAGCTGCTCCCCCTGCAGGTTAGCCGCGATATTAGCCAGTGCGTTTATCACAGCTAGAGAGCAGTGCCTGCACAAACACACACGCTTTACATTAAACCACCACCAGAGACACACTGGAAGTGGATTTTAAGGAATAAACAGTACAGATGTATGAATCATGTAAAATATCATGAAGAAAACTTTCAGAATTCACAAAAATGTACTTATTAGCCCACAGTAATTTGACCTGACCTGATGATTAACGGTGTAAATTATGCCAATACGCAAATTAAAAAATTATTAATTTCTAATATAATTTTATAATATTATAATTTTAATATTATTATATTTAATT
>NW_015554181.1:228792-236837 GCF_001515605.1 Sinocyclocheilus anshuiensis
TACCAGCAGCTCGTCCACCAGCTGCTCCCCCTGCAGGTTAGCCGCGATATTAGCCAGTGCGTTTATCACAGCTAGAGAGCAGTGCCTGCACAAACACACACGCTTTACATTAAACCACCACCAGAGACACACTGGAAGTGGATTTTAAGGAATAAACAGTACAGATGTATGAATCATGTAAAATATCATGAAGAAAACTTTCAGAATTCACAAAAATGTACTTATTAGCCCACAGTAATTTGACCTGACCTGATGATTAACGGTGTAAATTATGCCAATACGCAAATTAAAAAATTATTAATTTCTAATATAATTTTATAATATTATAATTTTAATATTATTATATTTAATTGTATAAAATAATGTCATATTAAATATTCTGTTAAACACTTTATATAAAATAACACTTTTAAGTTAAAAAAATGTATTAGTAAATTATGCTCATACACAAATTCAAGAAAAGTCATTAATATTTACATAATTTACTATTATTAATTTATAATATAATTTTATACTATTATAACTTCATATGATTCATAATATTATAATTGTAATATTATTCTATTAAATAGAATAAAATAAAATGTATTCAATATTTTGAAAATTAATTTATACAAAACTTATTGAAACATTTTAAACATAAAAACATATTGAAAGTCAGAATTAATAAGTCATTCCAAAATCATAATTTGTGCTTGCAACTCCTCCACTTAAAATTAAATGCATATACAAGTATGAAATGGGACTCGGCTGTCTAAATGCATACATACAGAAATCTAAAAAGATGCAATTGCAAAAATCAAACTAATGAAATAGCCTGTTTAATTAAAATTTTTATTTATTCTAAAGCTCAGAGAGAGGCTGGGAAATGGTCATTAAAAACTAAATTACGACATATATTGACATATATTATGGCTGGACTCATTAAGCTACAATAGCGTAAAATATGACTCATTTAAAATGTTAAAATGCCTGACACTTCCTGCTATCAAGCAATGCTATCAAGCATTTCTAATACAGTAAAATGAATGCATAAAAATGCATCAGGTGAAGTCTGCTTGCTCACACGCACACACACACCTGTATCCGTGGTCTTTGTAGTCTTTGGTGGCTGAATACACCACATTACTGGCTTTCACACTGATCTGCTGGAACAGGTTCCAGACCTCCTGATAGATGTATTGCTGTAGTAAAAACACAAATCACACACTGTCTGTTAGAAAAACACAAATGATAATTTAGATCAAGATCAGGAATTAACACCCGCCAAATGCAGGTGAAAAAAAAAATCTACCATGGTGAGTAACACATATACACTCACTGTCCTCAAAACAGATGCCGACAAAGCAAAACAAAGAGAATGAGAAGCGCCACATCTTAAATTCAAACACATTCTATTTATAATAATAATAATAATGAAATTAATAATACAGTAACATACAGTAGATTTGCCATATTCGTGAGAGAAATAAGAGAAATAAGATTTAAAATAGTCTTAATACAAAAATATTTTTTTACAAAAAGACAAAAAAAATAGATAAATAACAAAAACAACAATTATACAGAATTTTTCAATTTGATATTCTAAAAACTTTTCCAGGAGATACATTTTTTTTTTAAATGTCCATTAATGTACTTTAAGTAAAAATGTTTCCTAACATCATTTAAAGCAGGATACTCCAATAAAATATTTTTTACAGTAAAGGAAAAAAAAAATCACAAATCACAAAGGCAATTCTTCTCATTTCAATAAATATACACGGGACAAATATACATGTGACCAATCCTACATCCTGTATATGGGTCAAAGACTAAAGGCTTTCAAGCATTAAAACAAGTTTAATACATCTTTAAACAGGTTTTCCTGTACATTAGAATGTCTTTTCAATTCTATTTTTTCTGATAAAAAAATATTGACTATCTATAAAAATAATTGACTTCACAATTTCTTTTGCATTTGCCACTCATTCAGTGATTCAGAATCAGACTGAAAACCAAATATATTTAAATCCAGTGATTTTAATATTTTTGATATTCTGATATTTTTTGTTTTGGCTGGTAATAGTCCAGTGAATGTCCAGTAACTAGTAGTAGCCAAATAGGCTGGTGAGTGAAAAAGTTAATTTCAAACCCTGATCGAGTTGAAACAAAGTTCTCATTGTTTACTTAACTGCTCTGTTCGCTAGGGCTGCGAAAATAAATCGATGCATCGCGAATCGAGAAATGATTCAGCATCGATTCTGAGATTTTCCGAATGCATCGCGATTCTTTCTCTTTTGTTTCTTTTGAACAGCAGATGGCGCTGCATGCTTTAGAAACAGCCGTACTCTGCTTGTTTCCAAATCCTTAAACACACTTGAACCTAAAATAATCATTCATAAAATTCGAAAAGGTTGAACGGTGTTCATAGTGGGCCGTGTTTACAGTAATCATAAAAGCATTCCAAGCCGAGGTGAAATTACATTCATAAAACGGAGAGTTCCGGTCCTTGATTCTGATTGGTTGAGCCGTGTTAGAAGCTGTTGTATATTACTCTACAAACATACACCTTTGTTTACGTCTGTGTGTTGCTCGGCAACCACTTTGTTGCAACCACAACTGTTTCTGAGGAACTGCATTGTTTGGCGGAAGAATAATATTTTTATTAATATCATTACACTTTATTTGCTCTGTTTTATTTTGTGAAACCTTACTACGTATATGGAATAACCGTTTTCTAAAAGCAATAAGCCCCATGAAGCCGTAGTTTACAGTGAATTTATAACAGCTAAGGGGGTTTAACAACGCCCCTAGCTGTTATAAATTCACTGTAAACCACGGCTTCATGAGGCTTATTGCTTTAGACGCACAAGCGCTCTTCAGCGCTCTTCTTCATGAGCATTTGAGTGTGTGGATAAAAACTAGTGTAAAGCGCCATCTGCTGTTAATATCTAAGCTCAGAATCAATTCCAGAGAGAATCGCGATGCATTCGGAAGATCCACCAATCGATTCTGCATCGGTTTATCGTCGCAGCCCTACTATTCGCTCACAGTTTCTGAATTACTGGTTTTAAAAAAGCTTATAAATGGACACCTCGTAATTCATTAGACATGAGTCACGATGCAAACGTACAACACTGTGGGTGGTGAAGCGCACAAGACAAACAGAAGGAATCGACTGAAAATAAATGCAGCTTCACGCAGCGAGCGGCTGTAATTATGCGTGTAAATGAGATCCTCACGTTGCCGGTGATGACCATGCAGCCCAGCTGGTCTATAATCAGCACGTCTAGCTGCGAGGGCGGCTGGCAGAACTTCTGCTGCAGGATCTGCAGGATGGGCTCCATGACTTTAGGACAGTCTCTCATGGCCACAGCGATGTGTCCGAGCGCGCGGATGGTGTGATCCGGGATGAGATGAGCCTCTCTGAGGAGAAACACACCAGCCTGAGTCAATAAATCCACATCACCAGTGTTGGGTGTAACTAGTTACTAAGTAATTAGGTTGGCTTGAGATCTATCATCTGACTATCATCTATCTATCTGTCCTAGCGACATGTTAATCATGCTAGAAACATACCAACAGCATGCTAGAAACATACCAACAACATGCTAGTAGCATGCTAATCATGCTAGCAACATGCTAGTAACATGCTAATCATGCTAGGAACATGCTAGTAACTTGCTATTCATGCTATCAACATTAGTTACTTCCTAATCAGGCTGGCAACATGGTAGTAACATGCAAATCATGCTACAAAAATGATAGCAACATGTTAGTAACTTGATAATAATGCTAGGAACATGCTAGGAACTTGCTAATCATGCTAGCAACATGCTAGTAACATGCTAATCATGCAAGAAACATGCTAGCGTCATGCTAGTAACTTGTTAATCATGCTAGAAACATGCTAGTAACTTGCTAATCATGCTAGCAAAATGTTAGTAACATGCTAATCATGCTAGAAACATGCTAGTAACTTGCTAATCATGCTAGCAAAATGTTAGTAACATGCTAATCATGCTAGCAACATGCTAATCATGCAAGAAGCATGCTAGTGTCTAGTAACATGTTAGTAACTTGATAATAATGCTAGGAACATGCTAGTCACTTGCTAATCATTCTCGCAACATGTTAGTAACTTGCTAATCATGCTAGTAGCTTGCTATTCATGCTAGCAACATGCTAGTAACATGCTAATCATGCAAGAAACATGCTAGTGTCATGCTAGTAACTTGCTAATAATGCTAGTAACTTGCTAATTATGCTAGCAACACGATAGTAACATGCTAATCATGCTAGAAACATGCTAGTCATTTGCTAATCATGCTAGAAACATGCTAGCGACATGCTAGTAACTTGCTAATCATAATCATGCTAGCAACATGTTAGTAACATGCTAATCATGCCATCAATATGCTAGTGACAGGCCAATCATGCTAAAAACATGCTAATCATGCTAGAAACATGCTAGTCATTTGCTAATCATGCTAGCAACATGTTAGTAACATGCTAATCATGCCATCAATATGCTAGTGACAGGCCAATCATGCTAAAAACATGCTAATCATGCTAGAAACATGCTAGTAACTTGCTAATCATGCTAGCAACATGCTAATCATGCAATAAACATGCTAGTCACTTGCTAATCATGCTAGTAACTTGCTATTAATGCTAACAACATGCTAGTAACATGCTAATCATGCAAGAAACATGCTAGCGTCATGCTAGTAACTTGCTAATCATGCTAGAAACATGCTAGTAACTTGCTAATCATGCAAGCAACACGATAGTAAAATGCTAATCATGCAAGAAACATGTTAGTAACATGCTAATCATGCCAGCAATATGCTAGTGACAGGCCAATCGTGCTAAAAACATGCTAATCATGCTAGAAACATGTTATCAACATCTATCTAATCTAAATGTTCAAACTTCAGGCTTTTACAACTGCTTTAAACTTTCAGGCTAGGCTTTCTCAAGCCAACCTAAAGTTTGTCTTGATAAACTTTTTTTATTAGGTAGTTACTGTAATTTAATTACTTTTCCCTTGAAAAAGTAAAGGGATTACTCTCATTTTTTTCTGTAATTTAATTACAGTTACTGAACTTAATACTGTGTATAGACAGTAGAACATTTATATGCAATACAATAGTGGATTTAGCATCAAAATTTAAAGTCCAACCTTAAAATGCATGCTTTTATGTACCCTTCTCACTTTAAATACTTTGGTGAGTTAATAAGAATATTGGTAACGCTTTAGTGTCCAGTTCTCACTATTAACTAGCTGGTCATTAACATGAATATTACTGGAATATTGGCTGTTTATTATTACTTTAAAAAAAAACTTATTCTAAATCCTTAATCCTACCCAATTCTTAAACTTAACAACTAAGGAGTATATCGAGGCAAAAGTCATAGTAAATAGTTAGTTAATAGTGAGACTTGGACTCTAATCTAAAGTTTGACCAGAATAATTTATGTAGTTATCTATTGTTTATTTGAAACTTAACTTGTCGAGGTTGATATAGGATTTACTATAGGAAGTAATTAGTAATAAGTATTTAAATACTTTTTGGAGAGAGTAATTTGTACAGTAATCTAATTACACTGTTGAAGATGTAATTAGTAACTAGTAATTAATTACTTTTTTAGAGTAACCCAATACTGCACATCACATCACATCACATCACTCAGAGAGACAGACAGACAGACAGTTTGTTTCCTCACTTGTCATTTTCTTGGGAGATGTAGAGCCGGTTTGACAGGCTGGCTAAAAACGCCTCCACTATTACAGGATCCATCGTGAGCCCAGCTTTCAGACATCTGCAGACGACACGCATGCATTTACATTTCAATCCTTATGTTTACATGCATTGGTTTTTGTCAATTAGAATGAATCCGGCCTGATTTCTGATTCTGAAAGTTGCGTTTATATGCATCACATATTCATTTACATGTGCATTACATTTATTCCCAAGAAAACATTTCAGCGCATAAGCAGCGCTTCAGTCAGCACATTCAGAATGGTGTTATTTTAGTATTGTTGAGATACTATTATAGTTCTTGTTATTATTTTGAATTATATTTTATTTTTATATTTACTATTTTCACTTTAGTTAAGTTTTTGTCATTGTTGTTTTTTTTTTTTATGTCTATACATTTTTATTTATTAGGTTTTTTTAGTTTATTTAGTTGTAGTTATTTTAAAGAAATTTATTTTTATTTAGTTATTTTTATTTAAAAGAAAAAAAATATATTTTTTAAAGTTATGTTAAAGAAAATTAGAAATGTTGCCTGGCAACTAGCTGAATTAAAATAAGTTTAAGTTTTTATTTTATTTCAGCTAGCCTTTATTTTACTTCAGGTTTTTATGGTTTTATGACTAAAGCTGCACAATTTGGGGAGGGAGGGAAATCAAATTGCAATTTTTCTGATAAAATTTGGACAAAAATTTTTGATTTCATCAATGTTGCGAATATATTATTAGACTATTATTATTACACTACTACTACATAAAAATATAAAAATTATGAAATAAACCTCTTGTAATATTAATCTTAATTAAACGTGATTAATATTTCACCATTAAATAAAAAAATTAATTATTATTAAAATAATTATATTAATTATATTAAATAAGAGTATTTAAGAAAATATAATAATACTAATAATTATTATTATTATTATTATATTACTAAACAAAAATATTAAAAGTGCTAAGAGAAATATTGCTCTTGGAATTTTACCATTAAATAAAAAATATAAATTATTTACTTTTTTAAATTAGAGTATTTAAGAAAATACAATTATTTTATTATAATTTACATTATGACTGTACAATTACAGTACTCATTTATGTCTTCAATTCTTCATTTTCAAATGTTAAACCATCTAACTTTTCATTTGTGCCCATTTTGACTGGGAAACTGCAGGGAGCCAAGCGTCTCTTTTGTTGATAAGCGCTTCTCATAAGTTTGGGAAGATGTTTGGCACATGCTGTGTACCATATGCACGCTAAAAACGACTCCAACTCAGAGCAGATGCAGAGATGATGTTCATTATAAGTGAACTTCAGAAAAGAATCTAAAAGTGAGGCAGACCTGCAGATGTTGTCGATGGAAATGTCTCTGAGCTGCTCGTACATCGACGGCTGGTCTTTCCTGTTGGACAGCAGGCTGAGTGTCGGCTGAGAGTGTTCATTGGTCACATTGATTTTGATGCCGCCGCCTCCTAAAGGAAAAGATGTAAAGAGGTCAGCAGAACAAAAATAGTGTCTATATACAGGTACAGAGACTGCATGTGAACAATGTCAGCGGAGCAATAAATAAATAAATGAATTAATCTATATTTAAAATTATACTTATAATAATATAAAATATATTTATTAAAAAAAACATGTGTACATATAATTATTACTATAATATAATTTTGTAGCTTATATTTTTGTTTAATATCATTTTTGGCTCTTTAAATATAATAATAAAAATATAATTTGAATATAATATAGCAAATAAACAAAAATTATAATTAAAAATATTAGAATTATTTGTGGGGAAAATATTATTATTTATTATTATTATTAAATTAATGTGGCCAATGAACATTCGCAGTCCACACTAATATTAAAAATAATAAAAATAAAATGTATTTATTTATTTAAATAACTTTATATTTTATACACTATATTACTGATTTTATACAACATTTACTTTCATTAGGAGTAACACAATAATGTAATGTATTAAAACACCACTCCTCAAGACAGAAGGCACTTCTCAGAGGAGAAGCTGAACTCACCTGAGCTGTACTGACTGTGATACTTGTAGAGTTTGATCAGAACAGATGACGGAATCACCAGGAAATCCTTCAGAGACGTGGTGGCGGAGTGAGCGATGACGGGGAAACGCTCGCACAGACGCCCTAAACCCTGAGACACACACACACACACTCATCATTCACGAACTCCCTCACACACACACACACACACACACACACACACACAGAGGCACACACACACACACACACACACACACACACACACACACACACACACACAAACACAC
>NW_015554181.1:237200-240153 GCF_001515605.1 Sinocyclocheilus anshuiensis
CACCTGTAAGCAGCAGATGAGCAGCGGCATGTGAGCGATGATCACTTTACTGGAGGTTTTGGACTGAAGTTTCTCTGACAGTTTAGTGCACAGATTCTCAGCTCCTGAAAGAGGAACAGCAAGAGAAAACAAAATGAATTATTTTATTCAGTAATGTGCTAAATTTTTGCAGCACTTTCCAGAACGCAGACACCAACTCCAAGCCAGATGTGACACATTTATTACTGACATTAATGACAATGACAGGATCTTAGTAACTGGATGCTGAAAAGTGACCCAGACTTAAATGTGAATTTGCAGCAATTCCTTTTTTCTTTTTTCTTGCTACATTACCAACAAAAGCAGCCTAAAACAATGACTAAATGCCTACTTGACTGTTGATCACTGATATTTTAGTATTATTTATATACTATTATAGTATTTAATAATACTTTGAAACAGCTTTTATTTTTATATTTTCATATAATATATCATATATATTTCATCTATTTTGTTTTGATTTTCATTTTAAATTAAGTTTTAATAATTGTTATTAGTTTTTTTTATATTTCTATTTAGCCAAAATTTATTTTTATTTCAGTTTTAGAAAATGTTGTACTTCAACTCATTTTAATTCAGTTAGTTGCCAAGGCAACATTTTTAATTTTGATTTACACTTTAATAATCATTTGTATTTTTTTATTATTATTACTAAACATTTCCATGACGTTTTTTCAAAATCAATTTATTTTTCTTTACTTTTTTGGCATTTTTATTTTTTAAAGTAATTTTTTCAATAATTTATTTTTATACAAAATAACAAAAGCAGTCAAATGCACTTACAAATGTCAAATACATTTCTGGCATATTATTTCTATTAATTTATTTTTATTTATGCGTTTCCTAAAAATATTTTTGTTTACTTACATGTTTTTCAAAAATAATTTTTCTTATTTTTTTTAAATTACATAACATTTTTTGCATATTTTTTCAAGAATAATTTCTTTTTATTTTCGTTATTTATTTAATTATTTGTTATTTACTTACACACTCATCAATTGTTCATAATAAAACCAAAAAAAGTGCATGATCAAAACAGAGTGGGTTTTGATTTCAGAGTTTACATAGATTCTTTAGTTTCATAGTGTCTACATAGAAATTGATGTTCGAATATAATAACACAATCCCACCCAGATAAACCTCCACGGGAGTGTGACAACATGCCCCGGTGCATCCTACTATATGACCTGGAGACGATGCAGTGTGTGTTTGTGCTCCAATGATTGACAGGATCTAGACCTTGCTCATCTTTGACGGCCCACACCATGAGGTCCACACAGGCTGCGTTGGCATGACAACGGAGCTTGAGAGGACTGGGTTCCCCCGGCAACCGTTCCTCACGGAGAACCCTCTGGATCTCTGATTGGCTGCTGCTGAACTGCTCCAGAACGAACTCATGCACCTCCTTAACGAAGCTCGTCTGCACATCTGACCAGAGATTCACATGAAACGATCACATACGGCAAAGGTCAAAGAGCCTTCAAAGACATTATCAAACACAAACATTAAAGAAGTGTTCATTTAAGCTAAATAATGGCTGGATTTCAGCAACCTTTCATGTAATAGAGCGTGTCTCGCAGCATCTTGAACATGCTGACGTACAGCGGGTCGCTGAAGGCTTTGTAGAACAGATCCATGCCTGGATTTGCCTTCATTAATGGAGGAAATAAAGGAAGGGGGAAATCAGGACGAACAAAACAAGCAAACAGGCTTGAGCATCTGGTTTGTGAATTTATTAAATATTAATTAAATATTAATGCAGCAAGTGCAAATCCTATTAAATGAAACGTGTGTCTTCACCTCTGTAACCTCAGACACGACAGCGTCCAGAGTCTTGAGGAACGAATCTGAGACAAAATCCTTCACCTGCGGAAACAACAGTGAGATATTAACAGGGTTATAAATCAATATTTGGAGATTTTGGGGATCATTATTGGCCAATGACACTTGGTTAATTATCAGAAGTGTTAGTTTTCCTACTGACATCTCATTTTAATGAATTACACTGCTCTGCATCTTGAAAGAAAATTTCTGCTAATTTGCAAAAACAAACAAAAAAAGGCTTAATATTATGTAATTTGATGGTGCAGCTCAGAAAATATTTCGATGACTTTTTTTCACAAACAAACATTTTTTTTTATTTACTTAAATTATTGGGAAAAAAAGTAATGTGCAAAAATGACGTTTGACGTTTGATTGAAAAATGACGAAAATTGACTTATTTTTTATTAGTTTTTTTCTTAAAAAATATGTTAGCATATATTTTTCAATAATTTATTTGTATTTAAAAAAAATGTTTTAATACAAAACAAAAGCAGTCTCATTTATCATTTAACTTGCAATCTGCAAAGGAAATCAGGATTAAAGAAAATAATGAGTCAAATATGCTGAGAATTGAATAAATAGCTGTAATCTGGCTCAGATGAAGACAGGAATCGTGTTGTGGAAGTTTTTCTGATGACTAAGAGATAATTCAAGACTGTTTCACCTTACAAATGGTTGGTGAAAGCAAAAATGCTACGAAATGCATTATATTTAGTAAAAACACGACGTGACAAACAGGCAAATTTGGAATTTATTCAGCAAATATGATGAAGGGTGTGTTATAAATAATTTTTGTCAAGTAAATAATAAATAAAATAAACATTAATTTTCACTATTTGTGAAATTTACAAGCAATTTCGGAATGAAAATAGTAAAAACATTCAGTATGGTTAATGTTAAACAAAAGTGTTATTGTAATCTATAGAAAATTATTTTCGTTTATATATATATAATGTTAAACAAATTGTAATCTATAGAAAATTATTTTCGTTTATATATATATATATATATATATATATATATTATATATATACATACACACATAATATATATATATATATATATATATATATATATATATATTATATAT
>NW_015554181.1:242890-248175 GCF_001515605.1 Sinocyclocheilus anshuiensis
TGAGTGGAACCTGTCCTGTTAAACCGCTGTATGGTCTTGGCCACAGTGGTGCAGCTCAGTTTCAGGGTCTTGGCAATCTTCTTATAGCCTTCGCCATCTTTATGTAGAGCAACAATTCTTTTTTTCAGATCCTCAGAGAGTTCTTTGCCATGAGGTGCCATGTTGAACTTCCAGTGACCAGTATGAGAGAGTGAGAGCGATAACACCAAATTTAACACACCTGCTCCCCATTCACACCTGAGACCTTGTAACACTAATGAGTCACATGACACCGGGGAGAGAAAATGGCTAATTGGGCCCAATTTGGACATTTTCACTTAGGGGTGTACTCACTTTTGTGGCCAGCGGTTTAGACATTAATGGCTGTGTGTTCAGTTATTTTGAGGGGACAGCAAATTTACACTGTTATACAAGCTGTACACTCACTACTTTACATTGTAGCAAAGTGTCATTTCTTCAGTGTTGTCACATGAAAAGATATAATAAAATATTTACAAAAATGTGAGGGGTGTACTCACTTCTGTGAGATACTGTATATATACACTGTATATATAAACTAATAAAAATGACCAAACTGCACCATGTACAAATGAGTATTAAGTTGTCTATCAGCTGCTCTACTCTAAAAATATCATAGGCTTTATTTTAAAAACTCATATTTGCACAAAAGACCAATATTCGGATGCACGCTTCTGTATTTTCTGCCAAACGCTGTGAGGAGCTCAGTAAGTGTGTACCATCTGTAAGAGGCGTCTCAGCAGCTCTAAAGGGACGTTTATTTCTTGTCCGCTGTCTCCAGTGCAGAAAGGAGAGATGGAGAAACTGGAGCTGACCGTCCTGAAGTAATAATCTGGATTCACCACACCGCCATCCGCCAGATACGAACCTGACAAAACAACATCAGACAACCAGATTTACAAAAACTCTCTGGTTTTATGGTGCATCAGATCAAACACTGCAGGACTTTAACACTGTGCTAGAGGTTTGAGCACATCACTCATACTGTCAAAAATGTCTTCTAAATATTGGACAATAAACTTAATTCAGCAGTGACTCATAAAATCTCAAGCAAACAGAATTAAAACAAAGAACGGCTAAAACACAGGAGCCTACTGAGAAAAAAGAGCTCCGAATCTGCTAAAGAATGTTGAGACGGTGAAAGCGCTTGTTAAGAGATTAGAGTCGTGACACAGCGATTACCTTCAAAATACTGTGGTCCTGGAGCTGTGGGAGAGCAGGGCGACGGTCCTCCTCTGTCCGGACTCACCTGTGAACACAACCCAGGTGTGAGGACTGCCAATACATACTGCCATACTACTCATACTAATCCTGTATTACACACTAGGGCTGTCAAAATGGCTGAAAAACTAAATTCGAATTTTGTACTTAAATATTATCAAAATTCGAATTATATTCGAATTTAAAGTCCCCATGAAATCAAAATTCAAGTTTTTTGGGTGTTAGTATCAATATATTAGTCTTAAGGTTATCTATAAGGCAGTGTGCTCCAAAACAGTGACAAATTTCGCATTTAGAAGATATAAGCATTCAAAGCTTGCAGTTCATCACTTCCGCCAAAACGGCTCAACGATTTTTTTGACGTCACATCATACTTCATCTTCTCATCAAATCTTCCAACCAATCAAACGCGCTCTAGAAACCGAAGCGCCTGCCCCCTACACTATAAATACACAGTGTAGTATTTCCTGTACAGTGAATGGCTCGATGTGCACAATGTAGGCGATAGGGGATGATTCAGATAGTGTAAATATGCTTTCGATTGGGGCAAATGAGGTCTGGTTTCACGTTGTGTCACGCGAGCCGCGGCAGTGCACACAGTCTGATCCGGACTTTGGCTCCAGTCCAGAGACGCAGTCGCACGGAGCGGATCATATGCGCGAGTCGGCATATATTAAACACTTTTACAACTACACAGCCTCAGCATGATTATGATCAATATTTTGTTTTACTAAGAGTTTCATATTGACTCTAGGGGGTAATCTATTAGACTGTTGCTGTCAAATGTGGCTTTACCGAGCTCAACGGCTCTGAGCCGTGCAGATATAAACAAAACGCTATTGACTAATTTAAAAAGGGGGCGGGGCTGCTCGATACGACCCACCCTGTCTTCCTGTTTCAGTTGAAATTACGTCACCACATAGAATAACACTGCGCGTTTCAAGGCACTACAGGGGACCTTTAAAATGCATAATTTCAGTTAGGGTGAAGAAAAACGTTTGGCTTCTCTTCTGAGGCCACAAGAGGGCGCATCGAGCAAAATATTACTAATGCACGTTTATTCAAAGCATAAGATAACATGGCTATCTGTGAAAAAAAGTGCATAATGTTTAAAATAATGTTTATAAACCAATTATAATTAATTAAGTTGCTTAAACAACTATAAACAAAACAACATCATGTATGTAGCCTATGCATAGTTTAATACAAAGGGCGGAAAGCCAATCACACAGAGTACATTTTTCATTTAAAAACACAAGTTGCAGTGGGATGGGAAAAAATCCGCCATAAAGTCTCGAGATAAGTTTTTTTAAAGTTAAACTTGCATTAAAATAACACTGCGCGTTTCAAGGCACTACAGGGGACCTTTAAAATGCATAATTTCAGTTAGGGTGAAGAAAAACGTTTGGCTTCTCTTCTGAGGCCACAAGAGGGCGCATCGAGCAAAATATTACTAATGCACGTTTATTCAAAGCATAAGATAACATGACTATATGTAGGCCTATGCATAGTTTAATACAAAGGGCGGAAAGCCAATCACACAGAGTACATTTTTCATTTAAAAACACAAGTTGCAGTGGGATGGGAAAAAATCCGCCATAAAGTCTCGAGATAAGTTTTTTTAAAGTTAAACTTGCATTAATTTTCCATGGCTTTCTAAACTCTTTTGTGCGAGAGGCGAGTGCAACGGTGATAGATGTCCCTCTAGAAAATGCACGAAATATGCGTTCTGTGTGAACGGCTTGGTTTCAGTTTTGACGTAAACAAGATCCGCATCTAGTGGCTTCAACTGGATAGGCTAACAAAAACATTATCATGCACCAACACCTATGTCGTAATCGCATCTAGTGCGCCACTGATAAGGCTGCCTGACGCACACCTAAAATTCGAATGCAACGTTTTTGCATTAGAATGTGGATTTTTATTTTAAATTCGACGAATATTCGAAAAAAATTTTGACAGCCCTATTGCACACTGTATACTGTGCCCAGATTGTGAATAATTCCGTACACAAAGAATACCTGGATGACCTACTACTTTGTTCACCAAAATGTGCAGTTCACAACCAATACTATATCCCACAGTGCAATGTGCTCAACTTGACCTTTTTACAGTATAGAGCATATTTAACAACATTTATAATATTTTTTAGATCAGACCATCATGGGGATAAGACATTTTTTCACTTTTTTTAGTTAAATATTTTTGAAAACTATTTAACATTAATTCATTTTTATGTACTTTTTAAAACATTCAATAATTATTTTTGCATATATTTTTTCAATTATTTATTTTTATTTACTTCTTTCTTAACTTTTGCATGTTGTTCAATAATAATTTATTTTTAATTTTTCTAAAATAATTTTTTCATGTTTTATTCAGTTATAATTTATTTTATTTACATTTCTAAAACTACTTTTGCATATTTTCAAAAAATAATTTTCAATTACTTAATCAAAAATTACGTTTGTATATTTTTCAATAACAATTTATTTTATATATACTGTATATATAACTTATTTAAAATATTTTGCATTTTTTGTCAATGATCATTTCTGTTTACGTATTTTCTCCAAAAATGTTTTGCATACTTTTCAATAATAATCTACTTTAATTACTTCATTATTTTTGCATATTTTGTTTGATGATAATTACTACTTTAAAAAAAAAAAACATATCAAACATTATTTTTGCACATTCTTTCAATACTCATTTACTTTTATTTTATTTTATTCATTTTTTTCAATAGTTTTTTTTTTTCATTTATTTACTTCCATTTTTTTCATTTGTGACCCTGGAGCACAAAACCAGTCTTAAGTCGCTGGGGTATATTTGTAGCAATAGCCAACAATACATTGTATGGGTCAAAATTATAGATTTTTTATTTATGCCAAAAATCATTAGGATATTAAGTAAAGATCATGTTCTATGAAGATATTTTGTAAATTTCCTACCGTAAATACATCAAAACTTAATTTTTGATTAGTAATATGCATTGCTAAGAACTTCATTTGAACAACTTTAAAGATTATTTTCTCAATATTTAGATTTTTTTGCACCCTCAGATTCCAGATTTTCAAATAGTTGTATCTCAGCCAAATATTGTCCTATGGAAAGTTTATTTATTCAGCTTTCATATGATGTATAAATCTCAATTTCGAGAAATTGACACTTATGACTGGTTTTGTGGTCCAGGGCACATATGTATTTCACATTTTTTGGTTATCTTAGATGATAACCAGATGCAATTCGCTGAATTAAACAATGCAAAGTGGTCATGTGACAACACGTAAAATAAATTTTGTTTAAACGTTTAGCATTGCATAAAGCATACTTTTGCACACTAAAAACAGTATTCAATGATTCCGCACACATCCAGAGACAGAGAGACAGTGCTGACCTGTGCGTCAGGGTTGGCGATGCCGCTCTTGCGTCTCAGCGTGTCTCCCTGACAGACCGTGAGCAGTGAACTGGGCAGAATGGAGCGGAAGTCATTGAAGGATCTCCTCCGAATGCCCTCGGTCTCCACAGACACGCGCTGAACCAGCGGCGGTGCTCCTCGAGGGAACAGCTGAGAGAGGAGGGGCTCGCCGCCGTTTCCATAGCGACCGAACGCTCGGGCCACGCCCAGAAGACACGGGACAGCATACCTGCACAGGTACACTGACGAGACAGGAAGTGAGTCACACAGGAGAGCGCGAACCCAAACGTGTGTTTGTGACGAGCAGCAGAGCTCAGATCACCTTTATCATGGTTCTCGGGCGTCTGGCAGATCTCCAGCAGAGACTGCATCACTTCCATCACAGCTTCCAGAATCTGGACAGAAAGAGGTTAAATGAGTGCGGAGGTAAGGTAAGACGGAAAGGTAGAGACGCACTGAAGATCAGACCTGTGAGCGAGACTCGGGGTCTCTCTGAGCGACGTCAGACAGGAGCGTCACCAGACAGAAGCTGAAGTTTTCCGCCATTGGGAGAGTCTCTGTGAGGGTATAAAATACTAGCTTGATTTTACAGTGTATATATATATATATATATATATATATATAT
>NW_015554181.1:248848-310152 GCF_001515605.1 Sinocyclocheilus anshuiensis
AACAAATACAGTAAAAACAGTAATATTGTGAAATATCATTACAATTTAGAATGCATGTTTTCTATGTGAATGTGTTAAAATATAATGTATTTCTGTGATCAAAGCTGTATTTTCAGCATCATTACTCCAGTCTTCAGTGTCACATGATCTTCAGAAATCATTCTAATATGCTGATCTGCTGCTCGAGAAACATTTCTGATTATTATCAATGTTGAAAACAGTTGTGCTGCACGATATTTTTGTGGAAACCGTGATACATTTTATTTTTCAGGATTCTTTGATGAATAGAAAATTCAGAAGAACAGCTTTTATTTGAAATAGAAATCTTTTGTAACATTATAAATGTCTTTACTGTCACTTTAATGCATCCTTGATAAATAAAAGTATTAATGTCTTTAAAAAAATGACCCCAAACTTTTAAACAATACGTTCGCATATCCAGTAATGTACTTGACAAAAATGAGCTGGTACCTTTACACTTCCTCCCAGCATTCTCCTCCACCCATTGCACTCTGGGTAATCCCTTCAGCAGACTCAACAGGTAACTTACCACAGTGTCTTTGTGCTGAGAAAGACAAATATCATACATGAACCATGTGCTGCAACAGGTACAAATATTTTGATGACAGTCTACATCAGAATATACATGCAAATCAAATCCAAAATCTATTTATATTAAAATCAGATGCTTCAAAAAGACAACAAATGTCACATTGCATTCATCATGTTTGTACAGGGAAATTATGTAACATCAAAAATGTGTTCACCCTCAGATCATCCGAGATTAGGATGAGTTTGTTTCTTCATCAGGTTTTTAGAAATGTAGCATTGCATCAGTGTCTCAGCAATGGATGCTCTGCAGTGAATGGGTGCCGTCAGAATGAGAGTCTTATAAAAACATCACAATAATCCACAAGTAACACTCCAGTCCATCAGTTAACATCTGGAGAAGACAAAAGCTGAAACAAATGCATCAGTAGTTCGTTTTTAACTAAAATACGAGTTCATAATAATCCATAATAACTCTTCCTCCAGTAAAAAAGTGCATCTCCTGTTGACTCTCACATCAAAATCCCGCCACATATTTGTTTAGAGCTGTTTTGGCTTGTAAACGTTGCTTGATCTGTGCAGATTTCTCTCCTGATTCAGACCAGAACACTTTTTCACTGAATTATGGACTCGTATTTTAGTTAAAAACGTCTTAAATTATGGATTTGTTTCAGCTTTTGTCTTCTCCAGATGTTAACTGATGGACTGGAGTGCTGTGGATTACTTGTGGATTATTGTGATGTTTTTATCAGCTGTTTGAACTCTCAATCTGACGGCACCCATTCACTGCAGAGCATCCATTGCTGAGCAAGTGATGCAATACTATACATTTCTCCAAATCTGATGAAGAAACAAACTCATCTGCATCTTGGATGGCCTAAAGGGTGAGCACATTTTCGGCAAATTTTCATTTTTGTCTGAAGTATTCCTTTAACCAGCCTGTACCTTTAATCCGGCTGTGATCACATTATCTGCTTTAGCAGTGATTTTCTCATAAACCCACTCAGCAGCTGGAAAGCTTCAACACACACACGCTTAGCTATTTGAGGACGTTCCCAAAGGGAAGTTTTGTCATATTTAGCTAACATCCAGGGACAATTTTGTCCTCAAAATAGCTAACACAAACACAAAAACACAGCTGCACTTGTGAAAGACACTCATGCTAATAATCAACCTCAGTCACCTGTAAATCAGACTCGACCAGAAATACAGCCAATGCAATCACAGCATCCCTGCGGCGGACATCCAGAGTGAAGACGCCGCGGCTGTCGCATGGACACATGCATAATAACTTCTGCACCTGATGAAAAGAGACACGCTTTCATCAAGAGACACTCGAATCTGCTTTCCTATTCTTATCAGCGGACACGAGCAGTGACAATGCTGCTGATAAAAAGCTCAAGTTAAACAACTTCCCTCTCAAGAGATATAAGCAAACCGATCTATCTGGCATCTGCAGAACTAGAGCAACCTTTTGAGAGATTCACGCATGATTTGAGAGCATGCATGTGTGGGGAATTAATCTGCTCATAATCATACAACAACATGACGATTTCTGCCGCATGCAGCGTTTTTAAATAGTCGCAGATGTTTGCCTGCAGTGCACAAATGCATGAGAAGAAAGATGAATCTGTCACGCAGGTGTCTGCAATGTGGCAATGCATTTCACAAGAGTGCAAAAACTGCTGTTGCATGAGTACTAGAACAGTGTCAGAGCAAATGTGTAGAATAGAAAGAAAGGCTTTCATCGGCGCTGCGGGCACAAGCTGGCACCATTTAGCGCCTGTAAAAGCCTCTGGACATGTGACAGCTCTGAACTGCTGCATTTGTTTTTCCCTTTAATATACCAAATATAATATCCAAAATTGCAGTCGTTTTAGAACAGGCGTAATGCATTTGTTCAGTTCAACCCCCATGTTTCATGTTTCCAGATCAAGGTCAAATATATGGCCTTTGAAAAAAAAAAATCTTATTATTTATGTTTTCCAGTACAGATATATAAACATTCTTAAATCAAGATACATTTACTTGAGAAGCAAAATTATTTCAGATATGAAGTCTTGTTTTATGAAAAAGTATTAAAATGAAGTGAGCTCATCCTTAAAACGAGGGTTATTATAGTTCACTAAAACCATATAAACATTTTCGTCACTTGAAAGAGATGTTAACTAAAATAATATAAAATTTTAAAAAATTATAGTTGCAAAAAGCAACATTTCTCATTTTCATTTAGTTTAACTTGACATACTAAAATAACTAAAACTAAAAATTAACAAATACATGTATATAAAAAAAATTATAAATTCATAATATTCATAAATTTAATTTAACACAAAAAATATATGGACATGAAACAAAACAATGAATAAAAATGCACAACAAAATTACTAAAACTTGAAAATTAAAATTGAAATGTAAAACACCAAAATTATTAAATAAAACAATAATAGTATCTCAAATATACTAAAATAACACTGCATAAAAAAAAATGTCAGTGGGGTCAGAAAAATAAACTTAATTCAAAGTGAAAACAAGATTATTTTTCTGAGCCCATTGTCAGATTTTTTAATCCAAAACACACGTAACTTTGATGCATTTTGCAGAAAACTACATTTAAACCAATCTGCTTCTCAAGTAAATGCATCTTGATTTAACCGATGTTTAGATATTGAGCAATAAATTCACTTTTTGCATTGCGCATCAAGTAAATGAATATGGCAATAATGCAGTGCCATGTTACATTTCAGATGACCAAAATATGACTGTAAAAGTCAACCAAAAAGAGCTGAACCCAATACAAGCACAGTGTTCGGATGCAGTTGTTGCACTGTGACACCTGTCGCATGCAATACCTCACAATAAACCAGTGCAAGATGCGTGTCGCACCTTCTCTCCGGGCGCTGGTCGGTGCGCTGCCAGAGAACGCGCGAGCGACAGAACCGTGTTGAAGTAGAAGTCGCGCGTCGCCATGATTCACGACGCGACACTGAAAGATGAAGACGCGCAATGATTTCTGCAGCAGCCTCAGCCTGTGTGAAGAAAACACGAGCGCAATACGGAAAGAGTGAAGGCACAAATAACATCCGCTGGAGAGCGCGAGGCGAGGCGTGTCTGCATTAAAGCATCATCAGAACGTAGTTTATCTTATTGGCTCATACAGCTGATGAATATTTACACACAGCTAATGCAGAGGGGGGTTATAAACGTGCTGTCATTCATTCAAAAATCACAAATAAAAAAGCAGTGAAGAAATGGCTTTGACGGCTTTATCTACTCTATACTGAGAACAGGAGAGAGAAACTTCCAAATCTACAATAGAGTATTGGCTAAAATATATATTTGTATATTTGATTGCGATTTTGTTGTATTTCTGTAATATTCCTTTGTAATATATATGCATATAACTAAATATGTATAATGATTAATAATTTATGAAACGATTATTAATAACAATAACATCATAATAATATTAATAATTCATATAACAGTATTGATCATATTTACTAGTAGTCATATATTTTTATGTATATCAATAATTAAATGTATTATTATTGTTGTTATTATTACTTAACAATATTAATAATGAATAATTAGTATTAGTAGACGTAATATATAAGTATTATTTATATTTTTGTAGTATTTCTGTAATATTAATACTTATAAATAAATACGTATGATGGTTATTAATGAAAGAATTGTTAATAACAATAACAGCATAATAATAATAACAATAATAATGCTAATACTACCACTATTACTACTACTACTACTACTACTAATAATAATAAATGTATTATTATTATTATTATTATTATCATGTAACAATATTAACAATTAATAATAATCGTTAGTAATATAGTAGTAGTAATAGAAATAATATATTACGTATATTAATAATAATAATGAGTATCATTATTATTAACAATATAAATAATAATAATAATTAGTAGTAGTAGTAGTTATATATTATTGTCATATAAAGAAAATATTATTATTATTATTAATGATGATAATAATAATAATGATAATAATAATAATAATAATAATAACAACAACAATAATGCTAATGTATTATTATTATCATGTAACAATATTAACAATTAATAATAATCGTTAGTAATATAGTAGTAGTAGTAGAAATAATATATTACGTATATTAATAATAATGAGTATCATTATTATTAACAATATAAATAATAATAATAATTAGTAGTAGTAGTAGTTATATATTATTGTCATATAAAGAAAATATTATTATTATTATTAATGATGATAATAATAATAATGATAATAATAATAATAATAATAATAACAACAACAATAATGCTAATACTACCACTATTACTACTACTACTACTACTACTAATAATAAATGTATTATTATTATTATTATTATTATTATCATGTAACAATATTAACAATTAATAATAATCGTTAGTACTATAGTAGTAGTAATAGAAATAATATATTACGTATATTAATAATAATAATGAGTATCATTATTATTAACAATATAAATAATAATAATAATTAGTAGTAGTAGTAGTTATATATTATTGTCATATAAAGAAAATATTATTATTATTATTAATGATGATAATAATAATAATGATAATAATAATAATAATAATAACAGCATAATAATAACAACAATAATGCTAATACTACCACTATTACGACTACTACTACTACTACTAATAATAAATGTATTATTATTATTATTATTATTATTATCATGTAACAATATTAACAATTAATAATAATCGTTAGTACTATAGTAGTAGTAATAGAAATAATATATTACGTATATTAATAATAATAATGAGTATCATTATTATTAACAATATAAATAATAATAATAATTAGTAGTAGTAGTAGTTATATATTATTGTCATATAAAGAAAATATTATTATTATTATTAATGATGATAATAATAATAATGATAATAATAATAATAATAATAACAGCATAATAATAACAACAATAATGCTAATACTACCACTATTACGACTACTACTACTACTACTAATAATAAATGTATTATTATTATTATTATTATTATTATCATGTAACAATATTAACAATTAATAATAATCGTTAGTACTATAGTAGTAGTAATAGAAATAATATATTACGTATATTAATAATAATAATGAGTATCATTATTATTAACAATATAAATAATAATAATAATTAGTAGTAGTAGTAGTTATATATTATTGTCATATAAAGAAAATATTATTATTATTATTAATGATGATAATAATAATAATGATAATAATAATAATAATAATAACAGCATAATAATAACAACAATAATGCTAATACTACCACTATTACGACTACTACTACTACTACTAATAATAAATGTATTATTATTATTATTATTATTATTATCATGTAACAATATTAACAATTAATAATAATCGTTAGTACTATAGTAGTAGTAATAGAAATAATATATTACGTATATTAATAATAATAATGAGTATCATTATTATTAACAATATAAATAATAATAATAATTAGTAGTAGTAGTAGTTATATATTATTGTCATATAAAGAAAATATTATTATTATTATTAATGATGATAATAATAATAATGATAATAATAATAATAATAATAACAGCATAATAATAACAACAATAATGCTAATACTACCACTATTACGACTACTACTACTACTACTAATAATAAATGTATTATTATTATTATTATTATTATTATCATGTAACAATATTAACAATTAATAATAATCGTTAGTACTATAGTAGTAGTAATAGAAATAATATATTACGTATATTAATAATAATAATGAGTATCATTATTATTAACAATATAAATAATAATAATAATTAGTAGTAGTAGTAGTTATATATTATTGTCATATAAAGAAAATATTATTATTATTATTAATGATGATAATAATAATAATGATAATAATAATAATAATAATAACAGCATAATAATAACAACAATAATGCTAATACTACCACTATTACGACTACTACTACTACTACTAATAATAAATGTATTATTATTATTATTATTATTATTATCATGTAACAATATTAACAATTAATAATAATCGTTAGTACTATAGTAGTAGTAATAGAAATAATATATTACGTATATTAATAATAATAATGAGTATCATTATTATTAACAATATAAATAATAATAATAATTAGTAGTAGTAGTAGTTATATATTATTGTCATATAAAGAAAATATTATTATTATTATTAATGATGATAATAATAATAATGATAATAATAATAATAATAATAACAGCATAATAATAACAACAATAATGCTAATACTACCACTATTACGACTACTACTACTACTACTAATAATAAATGTATTATTATTATTATTATTATTATTATCATGTAACAATATTAACAATTAATAATAATCGTTAGTACTATAGTAGTAGTAATAGAAATAATATATTACGTATATTAATAATAATAATGAGTATCATTATTATTAACAATATAAATAATAATAATAATTAGTAGTAGTAGTAGTTATATATTATTGTCATATAAAGAAAATATTATTATTATTATTAATGATGATAATAATAATAATGATAATAATAATAATAATAATAACAGCATAATAATAACAACAATAATGCTAATACTACCACTATTACGACTACTACTACTACTACTAATAATAAATGTATTATTATTATTATTATTATTATTATCATGTAACAATATTAACAATTAATAATAATCGTTAGTACTATAGTAGTAGTAATAGAAATAATATATTACGTATATTAATAATAATAATGAGTATCATTATTATTAACAATATAAATAATAATAATAATTAGTAGTAGTAGTAGTTATATATTATTGTCATATAAAGAAAATATTATTATTATTATTAATGATGATAATAATAATAATGATAATAATAATAATAATAATAACAGCATAATAATAACAACAATAATGCTAATACTACCACTATTACGACTACTACTACTACTACTAATAATAAATGTATTATTATTATTATTATTATTATTATCATGTAACAATATTAACAATTAATAATAATCGTTAGTACTATAGTAGTAGTAATAGAAATAATATATTACGTATATTAATAATAATAATGAGTATCATTATTATTAACAATATAAATAATAATAATAATTAGTAGTAGTAGTAGTTATATATTATTGTCATATAAAGAAAATATTATTATTATTATTAATGATGATAATAATAATAATGATAATAATAATAATAATAATAACAGCATAATAATAACAACAATAATGCTAATACTACCACTATTACGACTACTACTACTACTACTAATAATAAATGTATTATTATTATTATTATTATTATTATCATGTAACAATATTAACAATTAATAATAATCGTTAGTACTATAGTAGTAGTAATAGAAATAATATATTACGTATATTAATAATAATAATGAGTATCATTATTATTAACAATATAAATAATAATAATAATTAGTAGTAGTAGTAGTTATATATTATTGTCATATAAAGAAAATATTATTATTATTATTAATGATGATAATAATAATAATGATAATAATAATAATAATAATAACAGCATAATAATAACAACAATAATGCTAATACTACCACTATTACGACTACTACTACTACTACTAATAATAAATGTATTATTATTATTATTATTATTATTATCATGTAACAATATTAACAATTAATAATAATCGTTAGTACTATAGTAGTAGTAATAGAAATAATATATTACGTATATTAATAATAATAATGAGTATCATTATTATTAACAATATAAATAATAATAATAATTAGTAGTAGTAGTAGTTATATATTATTGTCATATAAAGAAAATATTATTATTATTATTAATGATGATAATAATAATAATGATAATAATAATAATAATAATAACAGCATAATAATAACAACAATAATGCTAATACTACCACTATTACGACTACTACTACTACTACTAATAATAAATGTATTATTATTATTATTATTATTATTATCATGTAACAATATTAACAATTAATAATAATCGTTAGTACTATAGTAGTAGTAATAGAAATAATATATTACGTATATTAATAATAATAATGAGTATCATTATTATTAACAATATAAATAATAATAATAATTAGTAGTAGTAGTAGTTATATATTATTGTCATATAAAGAAAATATTATTATTATTATTAATGATGATAATAATAATAATGATAATAATAATAATAATAATAACAGCATAATAATAACAACAATAATGCTAATACTACCACTATTACGACTACTACTACTACTACTAATAATAAATGTATTATTATTATTATTATTATTATTATCATGTAACAATATTAACAATTAATAATAATCGTTAGTACTATAGTAGTAGTAATAGAAATAATATATTACGTATATTAATAATAATAATGAGTATCATTATTATTAACAATATAAATAATAATAATAATTAGTAGTAGTAGTAGTTATATATTATTGTCATATAAAGAAAATATTATTATTATTATTAATGATGATAATAATAATAATGATAATAATAATAATAATAATAACAGCATAATAATAACAACAATAATGCTAATACTACCACTATTACGACTACTACTACTACTACTAATAATAAATGTATTATTATTATTATTATTATTATTATCATGTAACAATATTAACAATTAATAATAATCGTTAGTACTATAGTAGTAGTAATAGAAATAATATATTACGTATATTAATAATAATAATGAGTATCATTATTATTAACAATATAAATAATAATAATAATTAGTAGTAGTAGTAGTTATATATTATTGTCATATAAAGAAAATATTATTATTATTATTAATGATGATAATAATAATAATGATAATAATAATAATAATAATAACAGCATAATAATAACAACAATAATGCTAATACTACCACTATTACGACTACTACTACTACTACTAATAATAAATGTATTATTATTATTATTATTATTATTATCATGTAACAATATTAACAATTAATAATAATCGTTAGTACTATAGTAGTAGTAATAGAAATAATATATTACGTATATTAATAATAATAATGAGTATCATTATTATTAACAATATAAATAATAATAATAATTAGTAGTAGTAGTAGTTATATATTATTGTCATATAAAGAAAATATTATTATTATTATTAATGATGATAATAATAATAATGATAATAATAATAATAATAATAACAGCATAATAATAACAACAATAATGCTAATACTACCACTATTACGACTACTACTACTACTACTAATAATAAATGTATTATTATTATTATTATTATTATTATCATGTAACAATATTAACAATTAATAATAATCGTTAGTACTATAGTAGTAGTAATAGAAATAATATATTACGTATATTAATAATAATAATGAGTATCATTATTATTAACAATATAAATAATAATAATAATTAGTAGTAGTAGTAGTTATATATTATTGTCATATAAAGAAAATATTATTATTATTATTAATGATGATAATAATAATAATGATAATAATAATAATAATAATAACAGCATAATAATAACAACAATAATGCTAATACTACCACTATTACGACTACTACTACTACTACTAATAATAAATGTATTATTATTATTATTATTATTATTATCATGTAACAATATTAACAATTAATAATAATCGTTAGTACTATAGTAGTAGTAATAGAAATAATATATTACGTATATTAATAATAATAATGAGTATCATTATTATTAACAATATAAATAATAATAATAATTAGTAGTAGTAGTAGTTATATATTATTGTCATATAAAGAAAATATTATTATTATTATTAATGATGATAATAATAATAATGATAATAATAATAATAATAATAACAGCATAATAATAACAACAATAATGCTAATACTACCACTATTACGACTACTACTACTACTACTAATAATAAATGTATTATTATTATTATTATTATTATTATCATGTAACAATATTAACAATTAATAATAATCGTTAGTACTATAGTAGTAGTAATAGAAATAATATATTACGTATATTAATAATAATAATGAGTATCATTATTATTAACAATATAAATAATAATAATAATTAGTAGTAGTAGTAGTTATATATTATTGTCATATAAAGAAAATATTATTATTATTATTAATGATGATAATAATAATAATGATAATAATAATAATAATAATAACAGCATAATAATAACAACAATAATGCTAATACTACCACTATTACGACTACTACTACTACTACTAATAATAAATGTATTATTATTATTATTATTATTATTATCATGTAACAATATTAACAATTAATAATAATCGTTAGTACTATAGTAGTAGTAATAGAAATAATATATTACGTATATTAATAATAATAATGAGTATCATTATTATTAACAATATAAATAATAATAATAATTAGTAGTAGTAGTAGTTATATATTATTGTCATATAAAGAAAATATTATTATTATTATTAATGATGATAATAATAATAATGATAATAATAATAATAATAATAACAGCATAATAATAACAACAATAATGCTAATACTACCACTATTACGACTACTACTACTACTACTAATAATAAATGTATTATTATTATTATTATTATTATTATCATGTAACAATATTAACAATTAATAATAATCGTTAGTACTATAGTAGTAGTAATAGAAATAATATATTACGTATATTAATAATAATAATGAGTATCATTATTATTAACAATATAAATAATAATAATAATTAGTAGTAGTAGTAGTTATATATTATTGTCATATAAAGAAAATATTATTATTATTATTAATGATGATAATAATAATAATGATAATAATAATAATAATAATAACAGCATAATAATAACAACAATAATGCTAATACTACCACTATTACGACTACTACTACTACTACTAATAATAAATGTATTATTATTATTATTATTATTATTATCATGTAACAATATTAACAATTAATAATAATCGTTAGTACTATAGTAGTAGTAATAGAAATAATATATTACGTATATTAATAATAATAATGAGTATCATTATTATTAACAATATAAATAATAATAATAATTAGTAGTAGTAGTAGTTATATATTATTGTCATATAAAGAAAATATTATTATTATTATTAATGATGATAATAATAATAATGATAATAATAATAATAATAATAACAGCATAATAATAACAACAATAATGCTAATACTACCACTATTACGACTACTACTACTACTACTAATAATAAATGTATTATTATTATTATTATTATTATTATCATGTAACAATATTAACAATTAATAATAATCGTTAGTACTATAGTAGTAGTAATAGAAATAATATATTACGTATATTAATAATAATAATGAGTATCATTATTATTAACAATATAAATAATAATAATAATTAGTAGTAGTAGTAGTTATATATTATTGTCATATAAAGAAAATATTATTATTATTATTAATGATGATAATAATAATAATGATAATAATAATAATAATAATAACAGCATAATAATAACAACAATAATGCTAATACTACCACTATTACGACTACTACTACTACTACTAATAATAAATGTATTATTATTATTATTATTATTATTATCATGTAACAATATTAACAATTAATAATAATCGTTAGTACTATAGTAGTAGTAATAGAAATAATATATTACGTATATTAATAATAATAATGAGTATCATTATTATTAACAATATAAATAATAATAATAATTAGTAGTAGTAGTAGTTATATATTATTGTCATATAAAGAAAATATTATTATTATTATTAATGATGATGATGATAATAATAATAATAATAATTAAAAAATAATTTTGGAATTGGAATAACTTGCAAACATTTGTTGTAAGTTAATGAAGTGTATATTGTAGCTCTAGCTATCTTTATTTTCAGATGCTAGCAATAGATTTCGAAACCTAAACGTCAAAACAAAGCGTCATAAACAATAACATCAACAAGCGCAAAGACTCAGCCTCATCTACGAATCGGAGAAAGTCGGAGCCGAGACGGCGGAGGTGAGAGGAAGCTCTTAGAGACTGAGCTTTAGAGTATTTTGTCTCTCTTGGCTGTTTCATTGAAATGGCTGTGTTGTCCTCCACAGGAACTGATTCGTCAGGGTGAGGCTTTGAAGAGGACAGACAGGATGATTGACAACATGGAGCAGGACATGAGGACGAGCCAGAGGCACATAAACACCATTAAGAGTGTGTGGGGTGGCATGGTCAACTATTTCAAAGGCAAACCTGAACCTCCCAAACCTGCTCAAAAGGAGCAGCCCGTGTCCTACGAGGCCAACAGCAGGTCAGATGAAATACTCACTCAATGTTAGGAGCTTTTAGACGTTTACATGCACTGAAACACGGTATAACAGCACAATGTTCCTGTAATGTAATGCATTTTTGCTAAAAAAAAAAAAAAAAACGTATGCATGTATAAACAGGGTTTCTGCAGGTTTTATTAAGATATATTTACAACTTTCAGAAAATTTTAGGAATTAGTAATATTAGCAAAACTTCAAAGTTTTAAAAAACCCAACTAATCTCGATTACTTTTTAATCCAAATTCATTTTAATAATAAAATATTGTCATATAAAGAAAATATTATTATTATTATTAATGATGATGATGATAATAATAATAATAATAATTAAAAAATAATTTTGGAATTGGAATAACTTGCAAACATTTGTTGTAAGTTAATGAAGTGTATATTGTAGCTCTAGCTATCTTTATTTTCAGATGCTAGCAATAGATTTCGAAACCTAAACGTCAAAACAAAGCGTCATAAACAATAACATCAACAAGCGCAAAGACTCAGGCGTGTAAGAGGCGGGGCCTGTCTGACGTCACGATGACACCACCGGAAGTTGCGTCAGCTGATAGCAGGAGAAACACATCAGCCTCCAGCGATCAAAGGTACACATTTATCGATAAAATATTCAATATATCGTATTTTAATCAAACAGACAGAGAGGAAACGTTGTTGAAGATGATGTTAATTTTATTTAGATGCTGTTTTAGGCAACACACAGTAGCGGAGATAGATAACAAACGCGAGTTTCTTCAGCATGCTCAGTTTAAATGTAGGCTAGTTAATAATAAGGAGAATTATGAAACGATTACACATTTTAATACGCTTACTCTATGTCTGTGAGTGTTTTCCGATGATTGTTTGTCAGCCATAGTAGTTTGTACAAGACAGACATTATGCATTTATCCAGATCTTCTACTAAAAGCGCCTCTAACTGACCTTTTTCATGTTTTAGATCATCGCTATCTTATTTATATATATATATAATGTCATGAACACTATTAATAATTAATAGTAGAGTATTATGTAGTTTAATAATTATTTAGAATTTTAGTAGTATTTGTGTAACGTTCCTGTATAAAAATATATTTAATGTTAATTAGTGAAAAAATGATTAATAACAGCATATTAGTAACAATAAGAAACAATATTAATAATTAATATTAGCAGTGGTAGAAGTAATATATTATGTATATGTCTTATAATAATAATTAAATATTACTATCTTCATTTATATTATTAATAAATAATATTATTAATAATAAATAATAATTACAAATCATATTTATTTCATATTTTTATACATATTATTATTTAGAAATATTGTTAAGAAGAAAAAGAAGCATAAATATGCATGCAAATATCAAATGAATAAATATACCCTATAAAATATTGTTTGTGCTGTTCACCAGCTCAGATATCTGTATCTCTGTCATCTCACTCAAGCACAGGATGTCTGCCTACCCCAAATCCCACAATCCTTTCGCCGATGATGATGATGAAGAGGACTCGAAGCCTCGAAGAGGCTTTAACTTTGAGGACGATCCGGAGGAGAGTTCGCTGAGTCCGGCGGAGAGACGGCAGAGACAGCTGCAGCAGGAAGTGATGCGCACAGCGCAGTCGGCCGTGGACAGCAGCCACCGCTCGCTCGGCCTCATCTACGAATCGGAGAAAGTCGGAGCCGAGACGGCGGAGGTGAGAGGAAGCTCTTAGAGACTGAGCTTTAGAGTATTTTGTCTCTCTTGGCTGTTTCATTGAAATGGCTGTGTTGTCCTCCACAGGAACTGATTCGTCAGGGTGAGGCTTTGAAGAGGACAGACAGGATGATTGACAACATGGAGCAGGACATGAGGACGAGCCAGAGGCACATAAACACCATTAAGAGTGTGTGGGGTGGCATGGTCAACTATTTCAAAGGCAACCCTGAACCTCCCAAACCTGCTCAAAAGGAGCAGCCCGTGTCCTACGAGGCCAACAGCAGGTCAGATGAAATACTCACTCAATGTTAGGAGCTTTTAGACGTTTACATGCACTGAAACACGGTATAACAGCACAATGTTCCTGTAATGTAATGCATTTTTGCTAAAAAAAAAAAAAAAACGTATGCATGTATAAACAGGGTTTCTGCAGGTTTTATTAAGATATATTTACAACTTTCAGAAAATTTTAGGAATTAGTAATATTAGCAAAACTTCAAAGTTTTAAAAAACCCAACTAATCTCGATTACTTTTTAATCCAAATTCATTTTAATAATAAAAAAAGCCCGTGGCTCGAATAGCTCTGCTCTTAAGCACTCAAATAACTTTTATTTACCTTCTGATCATACTGCAAAAAAAGTGATGTTCTTTATCTGTATTTTTATCTTGTTTTCCAGTGCAAATGTCTAAAGATTCTTAAATCAAGTTACATTTAGTTGAGAAATAACATTATTTAAGATATTAAGTAATATTAATTCAAATGATTCAAACAAGAACAAATATCAGCCAGTGGGTGAGAAAAATCAACTTTATTCAAGGGGAAAACAAGTTTTCATTCCCCACAGATGTTTGCTCTTGTTTTAAGCATAAACTCACTTCATTTTGTTCAGTTTCTCAGAAAACAAGACTTCATATCTTCCTTTTGCATCCCCAGATTCTTGGTTTAAGCATGTTTAGATATTTGTACTGGAAAATAAGAACGTCATTTTTTGCAGTGCGTGCAACATTTAACACCGTGACTTTATGAATCTGACTTTCAGTTCTGATTTAAGGCCATAATTTGTGGGAACTGCAAATCAAGGATTTTAAGACCTGGAAAAACCCTGATGATAAAAAAAATAAATTAATTAAAAAGTTAAAATTGCATACTAAACTCAAGCATTCAAGTAAAAGCCTTTAGATTTAATGTGAAAACGAAGCTGTGATGTACAGTTCATTCAGCTGACAAAACACTGAATGTAGTTCCCAGAAAATTAATATGGAAAAAACATTTGCATCATTGTAAACATTAGACAAGATCCAAGACACATTTGTTTAGATTCACATCAACTCAGATATACTGTAGGTCAGATGCCATATCTGAAAAAATACAACGTTTCTGAATATTATAAAACAACAAAACTAATTTTGTGAATGTCTGATGATGTTAGGTTACAGAACGCGCTTGTGGAGAGCAAACAGCAGGAAGACAAATATCAAGCCAGCCATCCCAACCTCAGGAAACTGGACACATCTGGTAAACACAGACACATGATGATGCACTTCCTAACTTATGCATACTTATATACACTGTACATTACTTATACACGTACAGGATGTTTATCCATGATCCTTTGAGAGTCAGTATTACCTAGTGATGAGAGAAACCAATTTGCATAATGAGTCACTGTTTCAAAGCACTTGAAACACACCGCACGCTGGTCAAAACAGTGTAAATGCAACAAAAACCTGCATTAAAAACACCTTTTACAAACCAATTGCGAATGTTTTTTTGAAAGTGTAATCTATTAAATGCAATTAACAAATCATCTGATACCATTAAATATGAAGTGTGTGTATAACGTTATTTTTGCTTTAAATGCCACTAAGCAATGTTTTTACTCTAATGGATGATATATAAAAATTGAATAATCTTAATTTTGAAATTAAGTAATCTTAATACTGAAATGAAAATTCTATATATTGATGTGAGTCGATTATGAGTTGTGGTTTTTCATTTCTACTGTATGTTAATACTATTTATTTCTTTTCAAACACATGCCATAAAAACAGCCATAGATACTGGCATGGCAATAAAAACAAACAAATAATGTGTCATTTTATCAATTTGTAGGGAATTTTGGTTTGTTTTATGGTTATTCAGCTCAACAAGAGACTGTTAACTAAAACTCTTTCTTTTAATTATACAAATACATTACTAAAATGTCTACAAATTGATAAAACTTGCCTGAAATCAGGAAAGCACCATATAGACACTGGTTCATGGGGGGATCGTTCCCTCTTGGCAGTGAACCTTTGAAATACGGAGATGCCTCGTTTACTGAAATCGCAGGACTGTGGCAGTTTGATACACGCTTTGAATCACTAGTTCGAAACAAATGATTCTCAAAGGTTTCGAAGCTTCTCCAACTATTAGCAGTTGTCAGCTCATCAGAGTCACTAATGTTGGTTTGAACAGGATTCGGAGCGTCTGCTTCGCTGGATAACGGGCCGTCCGATCAGAACGGGTATCCCAAGAACACACATCTACGGGCCGCCCATCAACAGCTGGACAGTAACCTCGGTGAGTAACACAAAACAGTTTTCTCTCGTACCTTAACGGGATCACACCGCATCTGAACGTGCGTTTGTGTCCTGCAGATGAAATGTCGATGGGTCTGGGTCGTCTGAAGAACCTGGGTCTGGGGCTGCAGGCCGAGATCGACGACCAGGACGTTTCTCTGGACGCTTTGCTCAATAAGGTCGACACGATGGACGGCAAGATCGGCTCCACCAACCGGCAGCTCAAAAACCTCAAATAGACTCCCAGAGTGATGTCATTTCCTGGAGGTGTGGCCGAGGTGATCCAAAACATTTCTGGTTTTCTCTCCAAGGGAAGTGTGTGTTTATGCGTTTGCTATGCATATGAGAAAAGATTAGAAGAAACATGGGGTGGTTTATTAAGAAGTTAAGCACTCATTTCAATTCTGCCTTCAGTTAATCGTCACTTATTTGAACTGGATTGTACATAAGCTTAAAGATGAAAATGTTACCTGTAAGAAAAGTATGTTAGAGCCATTTCAGTCAATGCTTTCTGAATCAACAAATACCTTGCACTCTTTAACTGAACACAACTGTAATATGACCTAGTTTAGAAATGATATTCCCATGAGAAATCTGCCTTCATCAGACACTTTTATAATGGTGTATCCTTGTTTTCCATGTGTATAGCACGTGTATACAGGTTATCAGAAACATTTTTGTTTTCAGATGTCGACTGATTCTCATGGCACTGTCGTTGCATTTCACCACAGTCTATAGATGAGTGAGTCACTATTGTGAATGCAACCCACAAAATATCCTCTAACCTAAGGACGAATTTGATATTTTTCTTTTGTTATTTTCCTTTTTGGGTATATATTAGGGTGGCTTTGTATGAAATACCAGACTGAAAATCTGTGAACGTTTCACTATTGTTTCTGCATCTGTAAATCAAATGTTGTACTCCTATTAAAGCTGAATGACATATGTGAACATAAATAAACTATAACGTTTTAATTTGTTTTCATTTAGACAGTTTAACTTTAGTACATTCAAAATAACAGAATAACATAATAGAAAATATAAGTACCATGTAGCCTGTTTTTGTATATATAGCCTACCCTGTGATTCTTGGAGTACTATGTAAATATCATGGTACATGAATTTTAGTCTCGTGGTATTTCAAAGTAAGTTTCATTGTAAGGGTTTGCGAATCATTTGATTTAGATCAGAACCTTGCAGCGGGTTTGTTTGATTCAGATCCGAACTTCTGAGCTGTTTCGTTTATCTTTTGATTCAGATCGGAACTGAGAGGGTTCATGATTTTTTTAATCCAGATCGGAATTTCGGAGCCGGTTCATGAATCTTTTGATTCAGATCGGAATTTTGGAGCCGGTTCGTGAATCTTTTGATTCAGATCGGAATTTCGGAGCAGGTTCCTGAACCTTTTGATTCAGATCAGGACTTCGGAGCGCAGAGCGCGAATCATTTGATTCAGATCGGGAACTTCGGAGCGGGTTCGTGAATCTTTTGATTCAGATCGGAATTTCGGAGCGCGTGTCATTTGATTCAGATCGAGACTTTGGAACCGGTTTGAAAATCTTTTTTCCTGATTTCTTTTTTATGAAACCGTACAAAACATCAAACCATTAAGGCAGTACAGTTATAAAAACATAACACAGAAAAAATAAAAAAAGTAGGCCTATACATAGACATACCTGGGAGAAAAAAAAAGTAATAAAAAAGCTCCACGTCAAGCTGTTATAAATTCACTGTAAACCATGACACTGCACTTGCAAATTGCATAAATATGAGATTCATGTTTTAAATAAGAACGAATATAGAAATATATGAAACGACAGAAAAAAAAAACAACATGGCTTTGTCTGAAACCATTTTTGTGAGCAAAATAGAGCAAAAAAGACAATATTGTCTTGAATCACTTATCACACAATATTTATTTCTTGTTTATTGAATTGTTGCCGACACGAAGAAAAGTCTGCCACAGACCATGCTAACCAAACCGCTCATATAACTGCTCTAAATGCGTGTGTGTAGGCCTACATAGATGTGCATATCATTTTTTTTAAATTAAATATCTATAGGCTATTTGTTGCTTCAGTGACAGTGCTCAGTAACAAATAACCTAATTTGACAAATGGCAAAATCTGTATTATAGCGATAAGTTATACAGTAAGTTACAGATACCTGAAGCAGCTGCTGTTCTGTTTATGATGGTTTGTCAGAAGTTTGAGCCTAATGGGCGGTTCTTGTCAGGAGTGAATGACAGTGTAGTAAACACTGTTGGATGTGCAGAAAGCAAGCCCATGGTTCTAATAGGAATTATTTTGAAATGCATTTGATGATGCATGCAGGGCATAGGAATAAAACATTGCGGGGCTTCAGTCCCTTTAGCTCCGTGGTTCCCAACCCTGGTCCTGGAGGCACCCCAACACTGCACGTTTTGCGTGTCTCCTTAATCAAACACACCTGATTCAGGTCATCAGCTCGTTAGTAGAGACTCCAAGACCTGAAATTGGTACGTCAGAGAAAGGAGACATGCAAAATGTGCAGTGTTGGGGTGCCTCCAGGACCAGGGTTGGGACCAGTGCGTTTTGTAAGTTGTACTTGCATGATCATTCCACTAGATGGCAATATATAACATCTTGAAGCGCTGTTATTCATGATTGAGACCATGAACTAATTAAGTTCTATATTTACTTTCCCACCAGAAGACAAATATGTAGTCCCACAAACATCGAAAACATTTTGGTAAACCTTCTCGAAAAACGTTAGATGAAAGAGTTTAGTTTCTCCAGAGTCGCGCACATTCATTATCATTCTTTCTCGCTGCACATCTGCACGCGCGTCACAAAGCCGTCATTAACGGCTCGCGTGAGCAGCTGGTTTGCGCGGGACTGTTTTCACTGAGGTGAGTTTTGTGGTTTGTTATGTAATCAGTGTACTCGTTAAGTCGCAGTATTACTTGTAACCCGAGGTTTGGGGTTGTGGGAAGAATGTTTGCAGTCTGTTCCTGAAAGGAAAATACACACGAGAGGGAAAAGTTTATCTGTCACTGGAACCGCAGCGGCGACGCCCAGTTAGCATAAAGGCTAGTTCACCCAAAAATAAAACCCTGTCATCATTTACTCACCCTCATGTTGTTCCAAACCTGTATCATTTTTTCCCCCCTGCTGAACACAAAAGAAGATATTTTGGTAACCAAACAGTTGCTGTTAGCCACTGACTTGCATAGTATTTATTTTTTCATTGGCTACCAGCAACTGTTAAGTCAATGGCTACCAGCAACTGTTTTGGTTACCAACATTCATTTTTTGTGTTCAGCAGAAGAAAGAAATTCATACGGGTTTGGAACAACACGAGGGTGAGTAAATGATGACAGAATTTTCATTTTTGGGTGAACTAACCCTTTAAGGGGGAAAAAAAGTTATATTACATTTACAGTTATTCGTTTAGCAGATGCTTTTATCCAAAGCGACTTACAATTTGGGGAATACATCAAGCAATTCATCTTAAAGAGGTAACTTAAACACACAAGAAATGCTCGTAATACCAAGTTTCAGGCATTGTTCGAATATTAAAGTTCAAATATTAAATATAAAAATATTAAATATATTTTAAAAAGATGCAAAAAAAAAAGACCAAAATATGTTTCAAATATATTTACTTAAAATATATTTTGCTATATTTACCAATATATTTTGTCCATTTTTTAAATCTTTTTGAATATATATATATAGTTATATATATAGTTTTTTTTTTTAAAGCTTTTATTATTTATATAATATTTTTGCCCTCCATACATTTCGATCCAAGATTCGATCTCACATTTTAAGAAAAACTAAATGTAGGCTCCTGTAAGATTGGAACTTCACTGATTACAACATATATTTAGCATATATTTATAACATATTTTGGCCAGAAATATTTGAATTTATTTATTTTGCCTTATGGCTTTACAAGTGTTGAAATGCCACTGCAGATGAAAAAGATAATTCTGCTCCGTTTCATTAGTTATTCATTGGTCGTGTTCACTTTTGATTTTAGACAGTTTCCTCTGGTGTTTAGTGAACGGGCTGGAATGCCTTTCTTTTCAACCCCTAATCCCAGAATCCACTGCTGTCAGCAGCCATAAAGCAGTGGGCCAAAGATGACATGTTTCCCCCATCGGTTACCCAGAATCTCATTTCACTGACAGAATAAAACGATATCAAACCTTTTACATTTATAGAACAAAACCCTACCAAACCCCTTGCACTAATAAAATAAGTCAAACTCCTTATAAAATGAAACTATACCCTTTCACAGTTATAAAATAAAATCCCGCCAAACCCATGTAATTTGGTTAGCCTTGATTCAGAAGTACACTTTATCTGTTTTTAACCCTCACAGACCCCATTAGAAAGCCCTTCAGTGAGCTCACTGGAGAAATTAACCATGACATCACTGGCGAGCCAATCACTGAGCTCATCTGTTGTCTTTTCAGTGAGGTCACTCTTTTTTTATTATTGATGGGCTTTTGCCATTTTTATTGTATGTTGACAGTACAGAGCAGACAGGAAGTTGGGGGAAAGGGATCTTTTCTTGACACAGACCAGATTTGAACCTTATCAGGCATGAACACACCGTCTAACCACTGGACCATAGTTCTGACAAACACTGTGAGTACTACATTCTAGCTTTTAGTATGTTCAGTCAGTATGCATACTAGTTCTATATATATGAAGAGTTTGGTTCCAAAACGCTATAAATCCATCTTGATTAATTTGAGTAAAAATGTGTTTTCTTTACCAAGAAAGTGGCGAGATGAAAACCACTATTTTCTGTTTCAATCTTTCACATAGCATCTTTAGGTTATAATAACATTAAAAATTCTAATCCAGATTTTGATTGTAAAAGATTTATTATAAAAACTGATTATTTTTTTCCCAAAATGCAATAAATCCATTGAATCAATATAAAAGTTATTTTTCATATTGAAACTGTTGAAAATACACAAAGAAAGTTGATCCACATACGACAGCCTCTGAACTTGGTCAATACTAATCTTATTAATAGCTTACGTTTCTTCCCCACCGCAGAAACCACCACAGGTTCATCAATGCGTCAAAATTATTAATTTTTTTAGGGCTGCACGATAAATCGCATGCGATTGTCATGCTCATCTCGTCAGTAAAGCCGGTTCTGTGATTAGTAGTAAATCTCCATCACATGCTTTCAGATGGAGCGGCATTTAATACACAGAGCCATAGAACACTGACAAGCTATGCAATATCGCGTTCATAATCGAAAACGATTCATCTGCGATTATGAACACGATATTGCGTAGCTTGTCAGTTACTGTTTACAATGCATGGAATGGTGCGCTGTGATTGGTTGAGCGGATGTATCGCATTCTGCAGAGAAGGGAGACTGGCGTTTGTCGCGGTTTGGAAAGACAGGGAGAAAACAAGACAAAATAAGATGGCGGATATCGCATTTTGCGTAAAATTAAAAATTGGCTTTTCAATACCGACCAGATACAATACTGATTTGTTTTTGGAACCAAACTCTTCATATATATATATATATATAGTTCAAATTTATTTCTAAAGCACTGAACAACAACGTTGACCATAGTGCTGTACAAACAGTAACACAATGAGCAGAAGACAACATTTAAAAAGGGATCATATCCATATACTTAAATAAGTAATATAAAAGAAACCTTAAAAACAATCAAAATACATCTTAAGATCAGAAAAGGCATATATGGCACTAGCAACCGTCGCAATTATCTTTGATTGAATGCCATCATAACATTTTTTTTTTTTCAAATATATACAGTATATTATAAAGTATAAAATCATATATATAATATATAAAATCAGAAAAGTTTATTGAGCAGCAAATCAGCATATTAGAATGATTTCTGAAGATCATGTGACACTGAAGACAAGAGTAATGATGCTGAAAATTCAGCTTTGATCACAGAAATAAATGTAATATTACTGTTTTTGCTGTATTTTGGATCAAAAACATAAAAATATACTATTAAACAGTAGTGTGTGTGTGTGTGTGTGTGTGTGTATATACAAACACACACAAAAAAACTAAAAATATATTTGTAAAGACATCCATACATTGGCTTTTTTTAGTTTACTAAAACTAAATGAGCATATTTTTTGTTAAATCAGTTACAGTAAAAAGTAGCATGTGGTTCATTATACATAGTAATTATGTTATTTTACTCAGTATGTTCAAAACACTATATAGTGCATATATAGGTATAAATACACATTTAAAAAATAATTTTGTAAAGATATTCATACATTGGCATTTTTGTTAGAAAAGTTAGTTTTTTATTTTTACAAAAGTCATTTAAAGCATTGAAGCAGAAGTTTAAAGTAGAAGTGTAAAGCAGTGCAGAAAGTACTGGTTAGAGTAACTGTGTCGGTTGTTAATTCAGACAAATTCCATCCAACAAACTGAACATCAACACATGATTACCTGAATCTGAAGTATACTGTACTTAGCATGCTGCTGAGCTAGCATGCAAAAAATGCCACAAAATATATGTAGTGAGCGTAGCATGTGTGCAGACGGGTGCATGTAAACAAGACGAGCCCTTTGATCTGTAATGAGCACATGCACGCTAAATACCTGCTACGGCTCGGTGACGCCAGTTACTGCGTTACTCAAACCACAGCATCAGAATCACACTGAAATGTCAATTATGACACTGAAAAAGCAAGCAATGATAGAAAATTAACTGAGACGAATGACTGTTTAATGTGTGATGGGAATACGAATAACATCGCAAATAACAAAAGGCAAAAAAATCGTACAAAAGCATCAATAAAACTATTGAAATATTACTTAAAGACAAAAATACAATGAAATTGCAATCTAGAAAGTACTAATTTGGTGCAGTCCTGATGTTATACTATATGTGTGCGCGAAAGTCATTATATATTAGAGTCAGGGATGCTGTAATAATAAATAAATTGGACATTTATTTTAATAAAATTAATTGGATTTTATGGAAAGGCAATTTCTGCAGAGACCAGCAGTAATGAGAAATGTTTTATACTGTGATGGACAAATTATACGTCATCAGTTGTGGTCCACGACCACAATTGAGGGCACTTTGCTTTTATACCAAATGAAAACACAGGAAACGTATCCCATTTTCAAGAAGAATCGAATGCAGTTTCGAATACAGCTTTCAAATCATGCAAACAAAATGAACGCTGATGTCAAAGCAACTTTGGTCAACGTGTGAAAGTGGCATTCATAAGGCACTGTAGTGTTTTGCACAGATCAGGACACTTGAAAATGAACAGAGAAGGGATTTTCTCCAGAAAACGAAATACTACCAAATAGAAACATTTATATACATTAGCTTGTCTTTCAGCAACTCGTGCATTAACGAGTTTTGCATTCAAAACACATGCAACACGTGCCAACATTACTTACACACGCACACTGACACACAGAAGTACATTCAAACATATATAAATACAGTATGTATGAATCAGAAGAGAGCGTAGAAAAACAGGACAGAGTGAAATCTATAATCCAAGGCATCAGAAACGGGTGCAGGTGCATTTTGGAGGTAGATAGCAGAGCTTCAGAAGAACAGGGTTGTGTGTTGGTTTGGTGGAGGCACAGGAAGGTGACAGATTGCTTAACTTTTGATGGAGAGAATTTGGCTTCATATGTAGGAGGCTCTCCAGGACTCCTGTGGAATCATTTTAAGCAACCATGTCCCTCGAAATGAGCTTGAAAGTGTGTTTTGGTTCAGACGAAAATCATGGAGTAAGACGGACACCGGCAGTCCTCAGTGAATGACTCTCGAACCCACGACCCAGAGCAACCCGGAGCTGATGCAGCAGACCAGAAGGTTCTAGTGGAAGAGACATTGATGTCAAAAACCTCAAGTTCAGGAGCTGGAGTTATAAAAATCTTCTTATGAAAGAAGTTAAGATAAATTCTAAAAAGTGCAGTTCCTGAAAAGCTCATAAACACATGAACTTCATCTCTAGAGCTGCTCTGAGAGTCACTTCATTAATATTTTTTTGGTTTCATTTGAGAAAAACTATCGTCATATCATAGACACACAGAAGCTTAAAGGTCTTCACAGCAACCTGAAAAAAAATTAAAACCTTATTTTTTGAGGAATAATCACACTATTTTTCCCCATGTTTTAATTTTAACAGTAAATCTCTGTTGTGCAGCATTTTGTTTGCAAAAAAAATGTAAATAAATCAAAATAAACAAAGAAAGAGTTTAAAATTCTAATTTGATTAAAACTTAAAAGATAAATTCATGTTTTATGCCTTCATTTAATTACCAGAAAAATTAAAATACACAACACAGAATCTCTGAAAAAAAGAAAAAAAAAACATTTCATAGGCCCTAATATTGTAAACAAATTAATTAATTTAGTTGTTTTTATGAATTATATTAATTAGACATGCTTTTGATCATTAAAATGTAATTAAACCAGAATAATTAAAATGGAAAACACAGAATTTGGTAAAAAAATAAATAAAATAATAATAATAATAATTAAAAAAAATAATAATTAAACATTTTAAAAACACAGAATTTCAGTCAAATTTGAGGAAGAAATAAAATAGATTTCATGGGGCGTTAAAATTTTTATTTTTGTTAAATTTGTAATAAATTTCTGTTAAATTGTATATTTCATATTAATTTAACCATTAAAACAGAGTCTTAAACTGAAAAAAATGGACCCCAGAAAGGGATTTAAAAATAAAAAATGGTAAATTTATAATAAATAGCTGTTAAATTGTATAAGTTTCATGACTTCAATTAATTAGGCATGCTTTTTGAATAATAAAATGTTATTTAAATATTAAAACGCAGTCCAGAAAATTGAAACAGAATAAAATTGAATCCAGAAAAAATTAAAATGGAATTTAAGAAAAAAAAAATGTAAACAGATTTCATAGGCCCCTCCATACCGTTATAAGCGCCCACACTATTTTCACTGTGACATGAGTCCAGACCATTTTCTAATGCACTGTGTATTTTAAATAGAGCATGTTTCAAGATTAAGCAGTCTGTTGCATTTGTTTTTTTTTTGTGCTTTTAATGCGCAATTTTTAAAAACACCAATAAATTCATTAAACAACTTACCTTTGGGGATTTGAGGCAAGTTGGAGGTTATCCTAACTGTAAGAGGTTATTTCTGAAGAATTTCATTGTTAGGAATGTTTAGTAAGTTTTTGCGTATGCATGTACTTTACACGTACCTGATGTTCTGCAGCCCGTCGCCACAGCAGCGGTTATCGGTCGTCATGGCATCGCTCTGACATTCGACGCATACGGATCGTTCGCGAACCAAGCCGGCGCTCCACGGTTTCACCTTACACGCAGCGCTCGCCTGCTTCACACGCATCTGCACACAGTAACTGCAGACAGACAGACAGATTTCAGATCAAAATAACATCTGCAGACTAAATTTAAAGCATTATTCACTGAGAATCTTGCAAACTCGCCACTCATGATATGAGCAAAGATGTTTGGTTTAGGGCTGTCAAAATGGCTGAAAAACTAAATTCTAATTTTTTACTTAAATATTATCAATAGTCGAATTATATTCGAATTTAAAAGGCATAATTACAGTTGGGGGGGGGCTTTTGGCTTCTCTCCTGAGGCCACATCAAGCAAAATATTATGCACGTTTCTTCAAAGCATAATAAAATAACACGACTATCTTTGAAAAAAGTGCATAATGTTTAAAATAATGCTTATAAACCGTATATAATTAATAAAGTTGCTTAAACAATTAGAAACAAAACGGCATCATGCATGTATAGTTTAATACAAAGCACCGAAAACCAATCACAAAGAGTACTTTCTTCATTTAAAAACTTGAGATGCACTGGGATGGGGAAAACCACCATAAAGTCTTGAGACATGTTTTTTAAAAGTTTAACTTGCATTCATTTTACATGGCTTTCTAAACATGCGGCTGGCTCTCTTGTGCGAGACGCGAGTGCAACGGTGATAGATGTCCCTCTAGAAAATGTGATTAAATATGCGTTCTGTGTGAACGGCTTGGTTTCGGTTTTGACATAAACAACATCTTCCCCGCATTGATTGTTCTCTTTTTCTGCAATATTTTGAATGAACAACGTAGCAGCGCCACATTCAGTGGCTTCAACTGGATAGGCTAACAAAAGCATTAAAATGCAATGACACTTACATTGTCGTCGCATTTCGTGCGCCACCGATAAGGCTGCCTGATGCACACCTAAAATTCGAATGCAACGTTTTTGCATTCGAATGTGGATTTTTATTTTAAATTCGACGAATATTCGAAATTCAACTTTTTTTTTTGACAGCCCTAGATTGGTTGCACACTGTATGAAACCTGCTTGATGATGAATGAACACTGAATTGTGCTTTTATTTCCACCAGGACTTTCTGCAGGCTGTATAAAGTTAAAGGTCAGTCTTCCCACGCTGGATTTCATTAGTTTGATGTGTTATGCCTGTGTGGCGTCCTTTCCTCCTCCGTGGTCTCTACACCTGCGATTATTGAAAGGGTTTGCTCTGGGATTTCCTGTGTGTGTGGTTTGGAAGGATCCTCACATAGTCGTTTAACCACAGTTCATTTGAACCTGCACCTGCTATTTAATTCCCGCCATCCTATTTAACTCCTCATTATCTGACGCTGATCACACACACGTCGAGTTCATTCTCACACACACACTAATCTGATTTCCTGGCCTCAGGCAGGTGTTACTAGGGGTTTAAGAAGGGATATAAAGCGATTTAAGGACGGGTTTGTAAAATCATTTAAATTAATTAAGTTGTGGACTTTGCTGTACTCAAAATACAACCAGTTAAAAACGGTTTTATGGCTGTTAGTATGAATATGTTAGTCTTAGGTTATCTATAAGCTAGTGTGCTTTAAAAAAAAAAAAGACAAAATTCCCATTTAGAAAGAATATGTATTCAACATTTAGTCTTTCTCATCCACCAATACAAAACAAACATTTTGATGACATCACTCTGCACTTCCGCTTCTCATCAGGTTTTCTGTCCAATCAAACGCTTTCTGAAATCTGAAGTGACCTGCCCCCTACACTCTATAAAGTAATTTGTTCACACGTTTACTATTTTCTATATAGTGAATGGCATATCATGCAATATATAGTGAATAGGGAGTGAATCAGATGTTTGAATGTACACAATATAATATAGTGGAAATATAATTGGAATACAGCGTACAAGTTGTATAGACTACTTTTAAGGAGCTTTACAGCCTAAGTGTCCATTCAATTTCACTGTGCACATTTCTCTGTTACATAAGGTGATAAATAATTTCAACAGAAAAATGAAAATCATAATGGCTTTAGAATGAATTGAGGGTAAATGATGACAGGATTTTCATTTTTGGGTGAATTATCCCTTTAAAGTCATGTGAAATGCAAGGAGCGACAGATCTTTTCTTTTTTTTTTTCTTTTTTTTTAATGAAACAGATGGATGAATCGTTCACAATAAGATCTATAATATCCATTTGGAAAATATAAACGTGTTTTTTCATTTCATGCTGACTTTTTACATATCAACCTGTACATACAGACACAATAATCTAAAGTATGTCCAGCAAGTATGCTATTTTTGGCGAAAGGATAAAAAAATAAATATAAATAAAAAGGGTGATTGCGACTTTTTATCTCACAATTCAGTCTTTTTTTGAGAAAAGTCAGAATTTAGAGACAAACTCGGAATTGTGAGAAAGTCAAAATTCTGAGTTTATATATCTTTCAATTCTGTTTTTGTTTTAAGTAAAAAATATAATCGCAACTTTTTATCTAAAAATTCTGACTTTTTTTGTTCATATCTTGCGTTTATATCACACAGTTCTGAGTTTATATCTCACATCTCAGTTTATATTTTGCAGTCCTGAGTTTTCTTCTCAGAATTGCGGAAAAAACCTCTGAATTGTGAGATAAAAATATATAAATGTAAGCATTATATTTGGATAATGTTAAGTAAAAACACAGATACCCACCCCATATCAGGTCTATTTGACTGAAACTATGATTAAAGATCATTTAATTAATCCTAATAAACAGCTTCATATTCATCTTGTTCTCATTGTGCCGTAAATCTAGACAACACTTGATATTTAGGCTCCTGTCGCAACCTTTTGCTAGAAGACAGGAAGGTCTTTGATCACTGTTTGAATTATCTGTTAATGTAGCTGCATTCGTCCTGCTTTCTATAATATCCCGCCGCTCTCACCTCTTCTTTTCCTCCTTCATAAGCATGTGCGGCCGTCTCCAGGGGTCCTTAAAGTTCCGCTTGAATGAGTCAGGCAGGATTTTGGCCACCTCTGAAGAGGAGGAAGAGATCAAGATAATGAAAGAGAGCAAATTAAACTCCTCCAGAGACGAAACGCAGCACCAGAGCACAAAACAAACACACTCACGAGCCCCACATGCATACAGCAGTGTGCTTCATGCTTCACCCTTAAAACAGTTTTTAAACCTGTATACAGTATTTCTCATTCGTGTACTAAACAGTAGTTTTTTATGGAAGCCTGTTTCCGCCACTGAATAAAAAATACAAAAAGGTAACTGGGACTTTATCTCACAATACTGACTTTTTTATCTTACACTTGCGAGATATAAAGTCAGAATTGCAAGTTATAAAGTCCAATTCTGATGGGGAAAAAGACTGATATTTTCTTACAAATGTGAGTTTATATCTTACAGTTCTGACTTCACAACTCGCAATTACTGTACGTGTATATAAGATATAAACGTGCAATTCTGAGAAAAAGTCACAGTTGTGAGGTTTAAACTTATTTCTCAGAATTGCATGTTTAAATCTCGCAATTCTGATTTGTAATTCAGAATTGCATTACACAGAATTGTATTTTTTTATTTATTTCTTTACCCATTTATTTTTCAGTGGCAGAAATGGGCTTCCATAGTTTTATTAAGCTCATATTTGAGAGGCATGTTCATGGCATATTTGCTTATGGTACAATGCAATGCTATTAACAACATGATCTGCAAAGACATGAAAGGGTGACTAATAACGGTGCAAACTTGAGCACCTAAAATACAATGATGTTGGGGGGGGGGGGAAACAATGGACATGTTGTCAACTAACAAGAAATATTTGCAGTCTTTTGTGTGTGGTCAAATGTCTTGCTATGAGATCTCAGCTAAAATGAAAACAGTGCAGCTCGCAGCTGCGCTCAAACACACAGAGCTAGTAAAATACGTCTCTTCAGGCAACTAAGGTGGAATGATTTAGTGGAATGATAATGCGATACTGATGTGGAAATTCACATGCACTGACATTGACTCCAGTTCTATAAACAAACACACATTTTTCATTCCCTCTTTATCTCACTCTGGATGTCACACACACACAGAGACACTAAAAACCGAGTGAGCTTCCTACACAGACAGCATTTTAAGAGATTATACGCATGCTGCCAATTAGTGCTGGGCAGTATACCGATTCATACCAAATACCGGTGTTAATTTTTGTTATGATATGAATTTTTAAAATACCGCAATACCGGTGTATGTCGCTTAATTAAACAACGTTCGGAACGCGACACTGTTTGAAAGACTCCTGGTTAACATGTATTAAAAGGGGTCGTGTTTAGTCACTATTTTGTGTGGTATTTTTTGACAATATTCACTCATCATGACAGTAAAATAGGGCATTCTAAGTCAATATACTGCAGTATTTCCTCTCTCAATCAGTAGAAAATATGGTTAACACCCGGTCATGCATGGAAAAAAATACCGTTGTGTACCGTGAAACCGGTATAATTTTGAAAAATACCGTGATATAAAATTTTTGGTCATACCACCCAGCACTACTGCCAATGCAAAGCCCTTTTATAAAATTAGGTGGTATAATTCTACTTCTTTTAAGATAAGCCAATTTTTTAAGCAGCATTGCACAGCATGCATCCTTCATGGAGAAGCCAATCCCAGTTTAAATCTTGCAAAATCTTTCATAAATTTTTTCTGCATGAGTGTTTCTAATACAGCGGTTGAGGGAGTGATGGCAAATTTGACTTCTTTCTCCCTATAATTTTTTTTTCTTCTTTGGGAAAGTCATAGAAATACCATTGTGGGTTTTGTCTTTTGCTATTGGAGCACACTTGAAAAAAATATTATATTTGTTGTCCTTTCCATTCGCCACTATAGAATTTTATCCAACTATGATGACTTCTGTTTCTGAGAAACCTGGATATGTGAAAAAAGTCCACTGCAGTTAGGATGCTGCCTTAGAAGTGTGCTGCCTATGTAGACGGCAAGATTTAACAGAGCTAGTATGTATATTACCTTTAGCTGCACTGCAGGTCTCGGTGTGTGCGAGACACCCGCGGCGCTGTTTGAGGTCGGGACAGGGCGTGCCTCCGTTGCGTGGGGGCGTGGCTACCTGTCGGCTTCGCTCTGTAGTCCCCGCCCCACAGACGGACGAACACGGAGACCAGGGACCCCACTGCCGGACCTCACAGTCTATAGCTGCTGAGAGGAAAACAAGAGACAGGAGCAAATGCTTTCTTTAATGCAAACATAAAAATCATTCCATGCATTACATTATCATGAGTAAAGCGAGCATTTTAAGACTTTAAACCTTTAAAACTCTGTAAATCTAGGTTTTATTGCTGTTTACAAGCCTGTTTGACCCTCAGAACAGTAAATTCTGCTTTTTGCAGATTTATTGGTCTAAGGATATAAATAGATTTAAAGAAAAACAGTGATTCAAACACAAACACAAAAATTATTCTCATGCATTCAGTTATCAGGAGTGAAACAAGCGCATGAAAAGCAGTAATATTAAAGTATTCAAACCAAAAATAAATGCTTCGGCTGAACAAGAAAATAAACCAACAGTTTGCATCAATCTTTTTCGAGTTATGATGACAAGTTCTAATTAAACTGTTCGACCAACAAACTACATTGAGTTCAAGGGACTTAATTTGTCGCAAATTTTTAATTTGATTGCTCATAAAAATTACATTTTAATATGCCTCTGGTCATGGCGAATGAGTGTTGTGTAATGTGTAATGATGCCTACAAAAACTTCAACATAAACTCTTGTAAATGTCAAACATGACAGCAGTAAACACTTATTTTACTAAAAAAATAAAATAAATAAATAACACTTAATTTTAACATTCATTCTCTTTAAAATGCAAAACATGTTTGGAACTAGAAATCCATTGCCCAGTTTCCAGTCAAAGACAATTTCATTAAGTTTTTATTTCAGTTTGAATTACACAAAATATTAAGTTTGATCAACATTATTGTCAACAGAACTCATCAAAATAATGTTTGCAACTTAAAAGTTTTAATTAGGGCTGGGTATCGAGTTCGATACTTTTTAGGCACCGACCGAATTGCCTCGATACCATCGAGTATCAAAAAACGTCTCGTCGTTCGGTACCAAATTTCGATACCTAAGGGGTTAATCTCATCAGCGTCAGTGAGCCAATAAGCCTGCAGCACAAGACGGTGTGTTCGACCAGAAGAGGTGCGGCGCAGATCGATCATCCACGAGAGCGATTCGAAAACGCACGGAGCAGTCTGCTCTCTTTAGCTCTCGTGGTACTGTAATACACCGATCGGTCTGCACAGTCTGTCTGCGTCAAGTCGAACACACTACAGTTTACACCGGTTACACTTAGAGATGTGGCGCACACGTGAGGCTGTAGTGCGAATGTGTCCCAGCCCCCTTAGATGTAAGGCTACATTTACACTGGTGCGTTTATGTTTTAAAATGAAAACGATCCTCGTGCTTTCCACTATCTCCAACAAACGACAGACCGGTCATTCAGTCATTCGTTTCCAATGGAGAGTAGCGCGGGAGCTGCGTGGAGTTCCGATCATATGCAGATGTCCGTTCATACTAACGTTACACGACCGAAAGCGCGTTATGTGACCATTCATGCAAACTGTAGCATCATGTTACATAAGACAATAAATAAGATTTATATTCTGCTTTTACTCAAAACTCACTTTAAACCACCATCGAGTGTTTGTAATAACTTCGGATTGCCGTCTAATGTGTGTTTTGGCCACGTAATGTTGCTGAAATGAAATATGTTATTACCTCTGAGTCAGAGCAGCGATCATCGAAGAGAGAACACAAGCAGACAGCGCTGGAAGCTGCTAATGCTCATCAGTAAATCAGTGGAAAATAAATAGAAATCATGATTCTGTCTGAACTGCGTTTTAAAACGAACACGCACTCGTGTAAATGCCTAACAGATGTGTAAACTGAAGACTATTTGAGCTTTATTAAAACTATTTGCACTGATTTATTGTGTTGGTTACAGATAATGTAATCTTGTTAAAATTGATTTCATAAAATTGGTATCGAAAAAAGTATCGTTCAGGCACCGGTATCGAAGTCAAGGTATCGGTATCGATATCGAAAATTTTTGAATGATACCCAGCCCTAGTTTTAATAAATCAATACGTTTTTATTTTGTAACTGCATTTAATTAAGTTGTGATAACAGGTCCCCTGAATATCTGTTTAGAGTGCAGGTGAAGAATGCATGAACACCGATCACATTAGAGTTTGCAATCACACAGCTGTGTGCAGTGACATCATACACACCCTCAAACTACACACAAACAGAGAAGAAAGCAAACGCCGCTGAGTCTGGATCTCAATAACACAGCTGCTCTCTCATGTGGGCTTCAGAGGAACTGAGATCCCCGACAGTTTCACGTGGGCTACACGCTCCAAAATGTTTGTAAACTCAGCTAGTGATTTCTGTGGCACATCCTAAAGTGTCTGAGTGTTTGTGATCCTGTATTCAAGAGAACGAGTAAACATTTAGGGTCTTTGGTTTACTCAGTACTGCTTCTACACGTCAAGTTAAAGTCCTACACCAAGTTAAAGCTCTCAAAGCAGCTTTTCACCAACTAGGAGAAGTTAAATGTCTTGGTTGTCTCTCAGGTTCTCGATTAGAAATTAGTGAAAATTGTTATAAAGGAAATCCTATACCAATTTTTTCAGTGTATCATTAATCCAGCTAAATTAAGACAGTAATGGAGTGTTGTTAGACTGAATAATCTCATACATACAACACTGGCTACTGTACAGCATGTTCCCAAAAAGCATGTAGCCTAATGCATTTGGTGCATGTGTTTGTGGTGTAATTTTGCATTCTACTTGAGCTTTAGAGTAAATCTTTAGGATTAACCCCCTGTATATGTAACATATGCTCACGTTATCCACCAGAACATGCAAACCACACGAACACAGCTGGCGTGCACACATGCAATCAGGTACTGTATGTGAGCATGCACACGTCGCACACACACACACACACACACACACACACACAGATCTCACAGAGCACATGCAGACTGCAGCTGTAAACCATATCAAAGCTCTGATGCATGAAATACTGGGCCAACATTAAACAAAACTGAAGTGCACACATATGCTACACTCAAAGCGCAAATAAAACTAAGATAAACTCAAAACAACTCAAATTCACAATTATAATAAACAAATGCATGTGTGTTTGATCTGGACTGATGTGCACTCTATTTGTTGAGACCCTATAAAACTTTCTAAATCTGGTTTTTATTGCTGTTTACAGACCTGTTTGACCCTCAGAGCAGTAAATTCTGGTTTTTACACTGCTGTAAGTATACAAATGGATTTAAAGAAAAAAAGTTATTCAAAATAGAACCCAAAGCCAATTTAAAGTTGTATGACCAAACCCTCCTGGCCCTACACTGAAAAAAATTACTTTCTTCTTAAGTATTTTTGTCTTGTTTTTGTTTTGTTTACTTCTTAAACATTCTTAAATCAAGATACCTTAACGTGAGGAACAAAATGATCAGAAATGGTCAGAAAACAAGACGTAATATATTAAGTCAAAATTAATATAAAATTTAAAAAAAATCTGCCAATGAGGTCTGAAAACAATCTTGTTTTCCATTTAAATTAAGTTTATTTTTCTAATGCTACTGGCAAACATCTTTTCCTTGTTTTAAAGCATAAACTCACCTTTTTTTCGAAAAAACAAGACTTAATCTTAAATCGTTACCTTGATTTAAGAGTGTTTAGAAATTTATACTGGAAAAGAAGCCAAAAATACTAAGAAACCCATTTTTTGCAGTGCACAGACTTGCGTAAACCACATAAAACCTGTACAACAATGCATGTAAAATCTTTAAGTGCATATCCTAAAATCTATCACTGAAAGTGAACATATTATATAATTATGTCAATTATATGGATCCTTTTTTTCCAACCCGTTTTATGGACATTATTGTAATGATTCACTTGCCAAACCTAGATTTCACAAAACAAAGGTTTGACAAAGCAAAACTGAAATCATGCTGAAGTAGTAGCTAGCGTACATGCATCCCTGGTTGGGAATCACTGCTTTATTTCATTTATTGTCGTTCTCTCGGTGACCTCACGGCTTGTGTGTTCTCATTCTTCTATTCTTCCACACCAGAGTGACACATCTCAACAATGAACGCAAACACACTCACAAACACACACCTACAAACAAAGGCCCTGTCAAATTCCCCACATTCCCCTGCATTAGTTCTGCAGATATGCCTTGCATCCCGTTCCCAGACAAACCTCCCCTTGCTCGCACCGTCATCGGTGGTCCAACGGGCCCAACAGCATTTTAATCTTACTCGCACTCCTGGGTCACCAAAGGTCACAAGTGTTCTGATCAGGTGACCTGCTTACCAACAATGTCTTAATTGTAGTATTATGTATGTGTAAATCTGGATTGTTCAGAGTCAGACATAGTTCCTTCTTAAAAAAATACGGAGCCAAATGGTTTTCATGACATTCGGTTCCATTAACAGGTATTGAACATCTGCGTTCTTCAGTCATCATACTAAAACACTTTGTGAATCTATTAGATCTGAAGCACATGAGGATTTATGTGAGTTTGCTGAAATGAAACGAGAGAGAAAACAATACAAATAATCTTACTGTTGCAACATCGTTACTGATTGCACACAACAAACATGATGAGTGAATTATGAACTAATGATGTGTTGTTTGTGATTTGGCTCTATGAAAGACATTTTTTCTTTTTATTTATTTTTTGTTAAATTAATGCAAGACTGAACAATAGGATGGGTTTTTTTTCGCCACATGCACTCCATATGTCTGAATGTTGTGTTGATTTTTCATACACACATACAAGACATTGTTACACATTTTCACTGTAATTATGCAACTATACATGTTGGATGGTGCTGTTTTGAATGTTATCATTTATTTTTATATGGTGCAGAGTGTTCCATTTTGATTGTGATTTGTTTGGAATGGTTTGTGTTTTGGATAGTTCAATATAAAATAAATGAAACATTCAAAGTGTTAGATGTTTTTACATAGTTTAATAAAGTTTTTATACCAAACAAAGTAAATTTGAGATTATAAGTATACACATTTCAATCGTAGATCAAACCAATTATATTTGGCTGAATTATAAAAGCCAGAAGTGGTACTAAATGAAGAGTCATTTGGGAGTCGAAAGAGTTGCTTCTTACTGCTTAACCGAGTCAAATCGTTTGACTTACTAAAAAAAGCCAAAATACCCATTACTATTATGAAATAATGACTCTTTGGTTCTTTTTAATGAATCGGTGTAAAAGAATGAAGTACTAAAAGAATCCTCCATAGAATCATTAATGAACCAGAACCAGTAAAATGAATCTGAATTAGAAGCAGAACTGTTCATTTATTACAATTACAATTCCTGCCAAAATTGTGGAGGAAAAGAATACAGGAATCTCTAGAATATTTCATTGCCATACAAAAATCTATAATCCATAATAATGCTTCTTCCCGTGCAAAGGTCCATCTCCTGTGGTCTCTCACATCAAAATCCACACACATATTTGTTTAGAGTTGTTTTGGCTTGATCTGTGCAGATTTCTCTCCTGATTCAGACCAGACCAATTTTTCACTGGAGGAAGCGTTATTATGGACTTGTATTTTAGCCGGAAGCAATGGTTTGAAGTTAAAAACGTCTTGATGGATTTGTTTCTTACAAACACGCAGCTTTTCACTTCTCAGGACATTAACTGCTGGACTGGAGTGCTGTGGATTACTTGTGGAATACTGTGATGCTTTTATCAGCTGTTTGGACTCTCATTCTGACGGCACCCATTCACTGCAGAGCATCCATTGCTGAGACACTGATGCAATGCTACATTTCTCCAAATCTGATGAAGAAACAAACATTTTTGGGTGAACTACTCCTTTTGGATCGTTTTGAAGAGCCAAAGAATCACACCTCCTCACACATTCACAGATGGAGCAGCTCTTCTGAGTCTTAATTAACGTTAGGCCAGTCAAAAGATGATGTGGGAGGACAGAGAGGAACATGTGGTTTTCCTCAAGACCAACACATTCATGAAATGTGCGTGTGTCAGGTAACATGCAACATGTGCACCAGACTGTTCCTGTTCACTGTTCATGCATGCTCTTATTCGCTCTCACAGCACACGGGTGTTTATGAGGGCCACCAAACCCACGACAGATATTCCTCAGCATTCCTCACTGTCAGGAATCTGTCACAGAGACAAAAAAGCTCCGTCCTGAGAGACGTCAAACAGACTCATGTCAACACACTAACCTCACAGCAAAGACAGAGTCGTGTAAACAGCATCTTTCACCATCCATCAGAGTAAGATCAGTCTTCAAAACCAACTCAACAAACGCTGAAATCTTAAAAATGCTTGCAGAATGAAAGTCTCTTAAGGGTTATGATGTGAAGCAGACTGTATAAAAAACATCTTAAGCACTTTAAAGGTGTCAACTTGTTTTGACTTTGATTGAATCTTCAGAGTTGTGAGGAAATCCTGAGGCAGAATTTACATTCGGTTGTACTTCATGCAGATCTGCTCACCTCCATTAGCTGCACTAATGGCGCCGTGTGTTTAACATGCCATGCACTCACGTTTGGACAGTATTCACGTTTAACATCTACAGCATCCGGTCCGGTGGGGCCACTGTCTGACAGATGACTGGGATTTTGGCTAAAATGTTTGTATACATTATAAAGATGATGCCTGAATCTAGTGGTGGGTGGTATGACCTAAATCTTATATTAAGGAACAATCCTTTTAAGTTAAAATAAAATTTTAGAATTTTAGTTTTAGAAAATATATATACAGGCTATATTTTATGTTTACAAATATGTATTTAATTTTTTTAAATATATTTTATAAATGTATATTTTATTATATATATTTTATACATAAAACACAGCCTATATAATGGTTTTCATATTGAACCCAAATATAACCTTGAACTAGTGCCTATTCTTGAATACTCCAGTGAAATACTTAAAAAATATTATTATTATTACTATTATTCATTATTATTATTTACTTAATTTTTATTTGATATATTTAGCCATTTATTTATTTATTTATGATGGACTCAAACCTAAGATGGGTATATTTGTAGCAAATGCATGAAAAGTCTGACATCAATGCTTCACATTGCTCAGTGTAAATGTTATATCTCTGTAATGGTTAAAACATTTCAACTGTTGGGCAATATACTGTATAACCCTCCAGTATAGAGTCATTCTGCTGTAGTAATATAGTTCATTTGTGGTTCAGACTGTAACTGTAAATGACCCAGAGCCTTGAACAGAATGTCTCTGACCAAACAATCAGAAACAGACTTCACGAGGGTGGCCTGAGGGCCCGACCTCCTCTAGTGGGCCCGGTGTTCACTGCCCGGCACTATGGAGTTCGATTGGTATTTGCCATTGAACACCAGAATTGGCAGGTCTGCACTGGCACCATTTGCTTTTCACAGATGAGAGCAGGTTCACCCTGAGCACTTGTGACAGACGTGAAAGGGTCTGGAGAAGCCGTGGAGAACGTTATGCTGCCTGTAACATCGGAAAGCATGACCGGTTTGGTGGTGGGTCAGTGATGGTCTGGAGAGGCATATCCATGGAGGGACGCACAGGCCTCTAAAGCAGTGGTCGCCAACCCGTATATAACCTTGAACTAGTGCCTATTCTTGAATACTCCAGTGAAATACTTAAAAAATATTATTATTATTACTATTATTCATTATTATTATTTACTTAATTTTTATTTGATATATTTAGCCATTTATTTATTTATTTATGATGGACTCAAACCTAAGATGGGTATATTTGTAGCAAATGCATGAAAAGTCTGACATCAATGCTTCACATTGCTCAGTGTAAATGTTATATCTCTGTAATGGTTAAAACATTTCAACTGTTGGGCAATATACTGTATAACCCTCCAGTATAGAGTCATTCTGCTGTAGTAATATAGTTCATTTGTGGTTCAGACTGTAACTGTAAATGACCCAGAGCCTTGAACAACATCATCTAAAGTCAGACAACAGCCAAGACTGGGAACAATTACTGGGAACATCAAGAGCAGATTATTAGATGAAACCTGCTCCAGGGTACAAGAGAGAGAGAAAAATAGGAAAGATAATACTCTTCTCTAAAGCAGTGGTCGCCAACCCGTCGATCGCAATCGCGACTGGTAGATCTTTATCACTGTCCCAGTAGATCCCGAAAAAACAGTAAAATAAGTACAAAAATGCATTACATTTATGGGGTTATATTAATGTATCACTGAAGGGAACTGTCTTGAGAAAAGTTTAGATGGCAATGGCATTTTCTTCTCCGTGTAAAGCTTAACTCTGCTTTGTTTACAGCGGTAAACAAGGAAACGCTATAGTGCGGTCGGTTCATAAGCAATGTTGCCAAGTCCGCGGTTTTCCCGCGGAATTGGGCTACTTAACACTGTTGCCGCGGGTTGTCGTTCGTGTCCGCGGGTTGAAGCGATCCCAATAACGTGATATTTAGTCCCTGGAATGTCAATTTTACTGGAAGATCCCCGCCGAAAAACGTGTATTTTACCCCCGGAATAAACAGGAATGGTTTTACAGGTGGAGGCCACTGACATTGTGTTCCCTACTCATCTTTTCTGACTGTTTTTCACTAGTTTTGCATTTGGCTAGGGTCAGTGTCACTACTGGTAGCATGAGGCGATTTGTTATAAAGGAAAATAGCCAATAAATAAATTTGCTTAAAAATCAGTATCAGTATCAGAATCTAATTTGCTAGTTAAAAAAAAAAAGAAAGAAATAAAAGAAAATCTGAATTCTGAATCAGCTATGATCGGCGCATTACTAATTAATATACTAAGTAAAAGGCCTCAAATTTGAAGTAAAATCTGGGATGTCTTTTTCTATCAATTCTTCAATAGGTAGATCTTGTCTTTCATAAAGGCCGAGAGCCGTGGAGAATGTTATGCTGCCTGTAACATCGTTCAGCATGACCAGTTTGGTGGTGGGTCAGTGATGGTCTGGGGAGGCATATCCATGGAGGGACGCACAGACCTCTACAGGCTAAACAATGGCACCCTGACTGCCATTAGGTATCGGGATGAAATCCTTGGACCCACTGTCAGACCCTACACTCTTAAAAATAACTCACTCTTATAAAAATAATACACTCTTTTTGTCTAAATGGTTCCATAAAGAACCTTTAACATCTGAAGAACCTTTCTGTTTCACAAAAGGTTCTTTGTGGCGAAAGAAGGTTCTTCAGATTATAAAAAGGTAAGAAAGAGATGGTTCTTTAAAGAACCTTTGACTGAATGGTTCTTTGTGCAACCAAAAATGGTTCTTCTATGGCATCGCTTGAAGAATCTTTTGAAGCACCTTTATTTTTAAGAGTGTATGCTGGTGCAGTGGGTCCTGGGTTCCTCCTGGTGCACGACAATGCCTGGCCTCATGTGGCGAGAGTATGCAGGCAGTTCCTGGAGGATGAAGGAATTGATACCATTGAATGGCCCCAATGCTCGCTTGACCTAAATCCAATAGAACACCTCTGGGACATTATGTTTCGGTCCATCCGACGCCACCAGGTTGCACCTCAGACTGTCCAGGAGCTCAGTGATGCCCTGGTCCAGATCTGGGAGGAAATACCCCAGGACACCATCCGTCGCCTCATTAGGAGCATGCCCCAATGTTCTCAGGCATGCATACAAGCATGTGGGGGCCATACAAACTACTGAGTACCATTTTGAGTTGCTGCAATGAAATTTCAGAAAAATGGACTAGCCTGCTGCATCCTTTTTTCACTTTGATTTTCAGGGTGTCTTTGAATTCCGCCCTCTGTAGGTTGATAAGTTTCATTTCCATCAAACGATGTAGCATCCTTTCGTTCCTAACACATTACCCAGTCCGTATCAGTGTAGATATCCAGCATTCTATTTTTCCCCATTGAGATCTGATGTTTTCAAAGTGTTCCTTTCATTTTTTTGAGCAGTGTATATTAGCATTATTTTAGTAAATATTCACATTGTTATTGGTCCTTCTGGTCATTTAACAAAACTTCACTGTTTTATTTCTTACATTAAACATTTTGAATAATTTTAGCATCAATGGCTATGTTGTGGACTGATATAGTTTAAAGGGGACATATGATGCGATTTCAAGTTTTCCTTTCTCTTTGGAGTGTTACAAGCTGATTGTGCATAGATAAGATCCCTGAAGTTGCAAAGACTAAAGTCTCAAAACCAAAGAGATATTCTTTATCAAAGTTAAGACTCTGCCACGCACCCCTAAAACGGCTCGTTCTAACACGCCCCCACATATCTACCTCACTATGTGGAAATATTTGCATAATGCACCCAAATGTGCACGCAAAGAAAGAAGGTGTGGTTTCAGTAACCGCAGTTAGTGTTGAAGCAGCCATGTCAGGGAGACGCTGTGTGTTAAAAAAGCATCATATGACCCCTTTAATAAAATTTCAAGTTTCAAGCCATTTCTGAGCAAATACAGAAATATCAAGATATATCAAATATCAAAAAATAATTAAAATACGGCGCTATAATTGTTTAGCAATATCACCCAGCCCTAAAACACACCCAAACTCATAAATCTGTTTAAAGGTTCACAGAGTTTTGTTTTTCTGTTAGCAAATATTTTGCATATTTGTTTTCCTCAGCTATATATATCAAGTCAGCAGCTGAAACACACACACATATGGCAGTAATCATGGCTGAGGGAGTGTATGTCTGAATGAATCAGATCAAGCTGTTATTTGGAGACGTGAACAAACCAAAACCAACCGAATCCTTCCAGTCCAACATTACTCATAATAAAACATAATAAAAATGAGCCGCACAGCGACGACGGCGACGAGCGATCACAAAGACAACAGCAAACCTGCCAACAACATCCGGCTTGGACTAGGAATCATGAGTGAACTTTGAAGAACTGTTGACTTTATTTGAGAGATGTGTGTGCATTTTCAAAACTATTTTTAAAACAATTATACTCCTTTTGTTAAATGTTTTTGCATCTCTCTTTTCAATAAAATCGCACTCGTTTTGATATGTTCTAATGCACTGACATTCAGACATTTATAAGTGTGACTGGAGTGTTTTCATGACTGTCACGCTCTGCTTTTAGAGGTTTTAAAGTCTCAGTGACTGAGTTTTACAGCGTAAACAAATATAATTAAGCAACTCTGAACTCCTGAGGAGCTCAACAAACCTGGAAGACGCTCAAGACCTCCCTCAGACCTCCCTCAAGTCAAAACACAGAGATGAAAGCCATCTTTATATCATGTCTTTGGCTTATATAGAGCAGAATGCTGGGATGTTTTATAGCTGCTGCGATGGGCTGATAGGATGTACTGTTTATATACATACATAGGCTGTATTTGAAGCAGTTTCTGAGCTCTGTTGCTGTAGTTGAGGCAGGTGAGAGACATACAGACAGCAGATAATGACGGCTGTGATAATAACCCAACACACATACTTCACTCAGAGACACCAGCTGTTTCTGAGCCTCTGATTTCTGTCAATACTCCATCAACAATCTCGTTCAGACGTGTCTGCTGAAAGACCTAATTTAAGACCACGTTTTGAACAAATGATGGCAGAATTATCCAATAGCAACTGTAGAAATTAAACTTCTGTCATCGTTTATTCATCCTCATGATTTTAAAGCAGTTTTTTTAGTTCTGTAAAATGCAAAAGGAGATGCTTTTTTTTTTTTTTTTTTTTTACAGCAAAAGCAAATGGTGACCATGACTTTTAAGCTTCGAAAAGAAACATAAAAGCATCATAACAGTTGTTCATATGACGTTTGCACTATATTTCCAAATTCCTTAAGTCATATGATGCTTTGTGTGAGGAATAGGCCCAAGTTTAAGATTTTATTCACTGATAAATCCTGTTCAAATCGTAATACAATTAAGCAAGAATAATTTTGTTTGAAAAAACATTTTCAGTAATAATGATTTAAAAGGACAGTTCACCCAAAAATGAAAATTCGCCATTATGTACTCGCCCTCATATCGTTCCAAACCTGTGAAACTTTCTTTCTTCTGTGTAACATGTTTGTAACCAAAACAGTTTCAGTATGCATTGACTTTTTTAATTTTTTTGTCGGATGATGAGAATGTTTGGTTACCAACATTCTTCAAAATATCATTAAAGGATTAAAGACATTTAAAAAAAATAATTTGATTTGTGCACTACATTCCAAATCTTCCAAAGTTGTATTTAAAGGGATAGTCCACTAACCATTATGTTTCGGTTCCCATTGACTTCCATTATATGGACAGAAAATACAATGGAAGTCTATGAGGTTTGGAATGACTGATGATTTTATATACATATTTGTTAACCTGCATGTCACGTGACCGATGAACTGACATGTGAAGGTGTCATTAAATTATTGAAATATTAACTTAAAATTTCAGAGTAAATTTCAAGTAAATATTTTGTGTCAATAAGGTTTGGCTGACAAAAATTAATAATAATAACAACTATAATTACAATAATTACAAATACAGCCAAGGTATACAAAAGAATAAGCAAAAAATACATAATAATAAAATGATAGAAGTTAAATAAAAACATTTAAAACATTCTTATTTTTCAAACATAAAATTAATCTTTAAACTGAACGGAACTCTGAAACAGTTCTAGAAACAAAGGCTTATTTCACCTGTGTTTACATTTATGTGTAATAAACAGAAGTAACAGATTAAGGTTACACTTTAAGATGTCCTTGTTACAGTGTAATTAATATACATTTAAGTTCGGAGTAATATGTGACCCTGGAGCACAAAACCAGTCTAAAATTGACCCTTATGACTGATTTTGTGGTCCAGGGTCACATATTTATTAACTACATGTAGGCATACTTACTATATGGTTAGGGTTAGGATTTGGCTTGGATTTACTTGCATGTAATTAGATGATATTCCTTATGATAAGACATGTCATAGGCGAAAAAAACAAATAAAACATTTTTTCAGAAGTTCTAACTTCTTTTTTTTTAAAGAAAAAAAAAAAAAAAGGAAGAAAATTACATAAAGTTCAATGCTTTATTCGCATTACATGTTTTCAGTGCTTTTTTGTTTTTTGTTTGTTCTAAGAGATTTACATATAATTTAAAGTCATTTATAAAATGTGCAAAATTTGGTTTACATTGAGCCCACTTCTTCTCATGTATCTGGAATTTTCCTAACAAAATAAACAAACGTATAATATGTTGTTCTTTACCATTCAAATTTTTGTTTTCTGTATAAAAAAGTACATCAAATATACACATTTCTATCATACACTCTATTTTTCTGTTAATATAGAATTCCAAATCCTTCCAAAATAATCTCGAGTAAATACAATGAAAAAAAAGATGCAAAATAGTTTCTTTTTCTTGACCACAAAATTCACAGGTATATGAAATATTACGCTTAAATCTTTAAAAAACATGCTTGGCGGGATAAATTCGATGAAGTATTTTGTATGACACTTCCTTCATTTTGTTATTGATACAAAACTTGTTTGCAGAAGTTCTAACTGACGGCCGTTAATCAGAGCGGCGTGACGTCACGCCAGCAGCGGCAGGTTCACGTATTTTCCCGCGGTTTATAACGGACTCACCTGAGATGTGGCACGCGGTCTGATAATCGTCGCAGCAGTCGCCGCTCCTCAGGCAGTACGTGTCGCAGTAACACACGCTTCTCCTCGCGCTCCTCTCCACGCACTCGTTATTCCGTCCCGGACAGCATCTCGGTGCCGGTCTGTCCGCGCATCCCGCCTCGCACGCGCCGCACGCGCACATCACGAGCGCGATCGCCGCACAAACGCGCGTTATCATCATCATCATCATCATCACGACGCCTCACCGAACGTCTCCGGGGTCGCTCTGATACAAAAGATGCCGCTTTAAAGAAGTTTCTCGCACAGCCGAGCACTTTCAGACGCAGCGAAGGAGAGCGGAGCGTCCCGTCTGCAGCATCGCTGAACTTCATCTGAAGCGCGCGGAGTGACGCTCACTGACGCAGCGCCGCCTGCAGGACGCATGCGCAATCACACCGCAGCACAACGACCCCATTAATATACATTTTTAAACGAATAGTGTGTATATAAACATATTTAGATTTCTATTCAACATTGTCATTCACACATACAGACACACACATGCATTTTATATTTATGATGTGATTTTATAAAGTGAATGTGCAGTGTTATCAAATATGATATTATTCGATAAAAATATATGTTAATATAATAAAATATATATATATATATGATGCTATTATACTATTATATATGATACTATTTGTATGAAGTGATATGAAAATAGCATTATTATTATTATTATTGATTATTGCATTATTTAGTCTGTCAGTTGATTTTACATTCAGCATCTCATATATTACTACACCAGTGTTTTAAATTAATTATTATTATTAATGATTTCATTTGGTATTATTAAGAGGAAATATTTGCTCACTAGAATTGATTCTTAGGGATTTTTATTAACTTTATGATGGCATTTTTGAACAAAAACAAAAAATGTGTTGTCTAAAGCCCCGTTCTCACCAAGCACGATAACTATAAAGATAACGATAAAGACATAGTTCTAAAAATCGTTCTCAATATTAAAGAATAGCAGAGTAATTCTAATGTCATGTCAAATACTTAAATAGAATAAAATAACATTGAGATTATCAATATGGGTTTTAAACCCATATTTATAAATATATTTATATTTATAAATAGTTTAAATATAATAACTGTGTGTATATATATATATATATACACACACACATACAAATCTGGTTTCTAAACCCATAAAGAGTTCTAAAATAGATTATCACAAGTATACCAAATGTTGATGCAAAAACATGAATTCACTTCGGCTGTATTTTTTGCACTACATCCTAAATATCTGGATGTGTTTGTTACGTTCTGGTGGCATCTTGCACCAAACCCTGGTTCATTTCTGTCTCTGGTTCTGAAACCCAACAAACTCGAGAACACACTTCATTCCTGCAGTGAAGCGGAGCGCCAGACATCTCAGACGTGCAGCATCTGACCTGAGATCAGAACTCTGAGCTGTTCTTACACAACATCTGCTAGTGGTTCCTCAGCTCGCTTTGGGTGATGGATGTGATCATTATGATTATGGAATCCCCCTCACATCTGACGCTGCACTCTAAAAAATGCTGGGTTAAATATAACCCAGCGCTGGGTTAAAAAGGGACAGACAGCCGCTAATGCATGCCATGGAGTCAGTCTGTCTGATGGATAACACTGTGAAAAAAGGACAAAAATCTGATAGAACACTTAATAGAGAACAGATTCGAACCGTGTATTTGTACTGCCGAAGCATTTGCTGTGAGTCTGCACACAATGAAAACTCTGTAAAAATAAGAGTGCACACACTAAAAAATGCTGGGTTAAATACAACCCAGTGCTGGGTAAAATAGGGACAAACCCAGCAATTGGGCTGTTTTGACCCAGCGGTTGGGTTACTACCCAGAAGGTTGGGTTAAACATTTAACCCAACCGCTGGGTCAAAACAACCTAATAGCTGGGTCAAAACAACCCAACTGCTGGGTCAAAACAACCCAACTGCTGGGTCAAAACAACCCAACTGCTGGGTCAAAACAACCCAACTGCTGGGTCAAAACAACCCAACCGCTGGGTCAAAACAGCCCAATTGCTGGGTTTGTCCCTATTTTACCCAGCATTTTTTAGAGTGCAAATAGAGTTCACAAGTATGAGTAACAATATTACAAAAACAAATAGTAAGATAACCAAAAAAATAATATAATGCACTTTATTCCAACAAGATCTGATCAAAATTAAGCAAAAGTTAATTTCTTACTCAGAACATTTTTTCTTGTTTTGTAGTGTAAATATGTAAATATAAATCAAACTACATTTACTAAGATATTAGGCCCTGTTTTCTTAGAAATTAGAGCAAAAGATGGGGTGTTTATCTGACAATGGGGTCAGGAAAATAAGCTTATTTCAAATTAAATTAAATATTTATAATAACAAATAAATTATTGATCCACTTAACGCCTTTTTTTTCCTTTCTAAGCATAAAGCTCCCGTAATTTTGATTGATTTCTCTGACAAAACAATCATTTTGCTTCTCAAGTAAATGCATCTTGATTCAAGAATCTTTAGATATTTGTAGAAATACTAAAGAACTTTTAGAGAAGTTGCAAACAGAAACTTGAACACAAAACAGCAAAGCAAATGCAGTCCGTGTGTTAATGTGAGCAGCTGGTAACAATATTAAGAAAAAATGCATTTAAAAAAAACTAAAATAAGGGGGGAAAGTAACATTAGAGTGTTATTTTAGTATTTGTGATATATACTATCATACTATCATAATTACAATCACGATTTACTATAATTTACTATTATAGTTTATAACTTACTATTTTTGAATTATATTTTATATTTTCTGTTTAGTATTTTTTTAATCATTTTTGTTGTTTTATTTTATATACTGTATATATATTTTAAATGTGTATATTAATTTCTAATATATTAATAGTTACCTTAGTACTTCAAGTTAAAATAAACAAAAATGATAAATGTCTCCATGACAACTAGCTGAAATAAAAGAAGTTACATTTTTTTTAGATTTTATTTCATTTACTGTTTATTTTATTCCAAGTAACAGAAGTGTGTTTTAGTGGTTTTAGTTTTAGTTTTCGTGGCTGATAATAGAAGCAGAGGTCAGACGGGTCACTCACTGTCCGTCTCTCTCTGCGGATGAATGCGATTCTCTCGTGCATCAGAGCTCATGTATGCACCGCTCGTCCAGCACCGTAAAACATCTGCTGGTGGGAGTTTCTGATGACCGACAGCTGGACGAACAACAAAAGACAGATCCACGTCTGTCCTGTGAAAGAAGAAGAGAATCACTGAATCCTGCTGGAAAATCACAGACCTGTTTCTTCTTATCAGTCGGTCGTATTGAGACTGAACAAGACTAGATTTGATAAAAGAGACCGAAAGCAAGAGAGAAAGAGATTCCTTTCCATGTTTCTAACAAAGAGCTATTGTAGCAGGACATAAAGAGACAAGGAATCTCTCAGCGGAGTGTGTGAGAGACAGACAGACAGACAGACACACTGCCGCATCTTTCATCCCAAAAAAAGAAGAAAGAAGTCAAACAATCCTTCATTCTGACAGACTGATACAGAACTAGTGTTATTCCAGAGGTCACCACCAGGTCACAGACACTCGCCTAGCAACGCCCTAGCAACCTTAGAACACCTTAGAAGCTGCATAGCAACTGTCCATAACATGATGACTTCTGCACAGGCAAACTGTCAATCTATATACACTTGGTAAGACATGTTTTGCTCTCCAAGGCTGCATTTATTTGAGAAAAATACAGTAAAATCAGTAAAATTGTAAAATATTATTACAATTTAAAATAGCTGTTTTCTATGTGAGTATCTGTTAAACTGTAATTTATTTCTGAGATCAAAGCTGAATTTTCAGCATCATTACTGCAGTCTTCAGTGTCACATGATCTTCAGAAATCATAATAATATTTGCAGTTTGTCGGTTTTATTAGTTTTTGTAATGCAACATTTTTTTAAAGTTATAACATTTAACATTTGATATGTTCTCATAATGTTGAGAGAAAATGTTCTTAGAACAACATTCTCACAAAATAAAAATTCATAAAATTAATAAAAATAAAGTTAGTAGAACAATGTCAGAAACGTTTTTGTAACCTTTAAATAAAGTTACAATCACCAAAAAAATATATAAAAATGGACTAGTTAATATTTTAGAAACATTTCAAAACTATGTTCCTAAAGGGTTTTAATAGCTTAAATTTGTTACCTGGGTATATATAAATTTTTATTTCAGCTTTAGCATTTAAAGATTTATTTTTATGTTTTATTTTAAGTAAATTAAGATTTTTTGGCTTTACTTAACTATTAGTTAACTATTTAATAACCCTGATGCTGATTTGCTGCTCAAGAAACATTTCTGATTATTATCAATGTTGAAAACAGTCATGCTGCACAATATTTTTGTGGAAACCGTGATACATTTTATTTTTCAGGACTCACAGATGAACAGAAAGTTCAAAAGAACAGCATTTATTCGAAATAGAAACCTTTTGTAACATTAATGTTTTTATTGTCACTTTTGATCAATTTAATGCATCCTTGCTTAATAAAAGTATTAATTTCTTGAAAAAACTTTGAATGTAAGTGTAGATATATGATTTTATCTTGTACAAAAATCAGACCTTGTTTACACAAACTTTAAAATAAAGGTACCTTGTAGAACTTTAAGAGCCAAAAACACAATAATGTCACAGAGCTGATTTAACTGTGAAAATAAAATAATTTTATTAGCACATTAGCATTTAGTTTAAGAAGCCTTCACTCTAGCTCTACAAAGAAAAGGCCAAGAGCATACACATAACAGTTTACGGCACAAACAATCCTACAGAGTATTTCTAAAGGGCCCAAACACACACACACACACACTCTCTCACACTCTCTCACACACACACAAATACCAGGTACACACGCACGCACGCGCACGCACGCGCACTGAAGCACGAGATCTAAACATCTATGTTGAGTCTGCCCTCTAGCGGCCAGCAGCAGCACTGCACATTCAATTAGGATCAATAAAAGATAGATAGATGACACTATTTCACCTCATACCACACACACACACACACACACACACAGCTGGAGATGCATGCTGCAGAAACACTTTAATAATCCATATCAGGACCGCTCAGAGGCGAAACAGTCACATTTACAGTACATGCATGTATTTGACATTCACTGAATCTGTATTCCAGTTGTATATATAATACAGTTGATATTGCACATAGACAGATACAGCAGGTCACACCCGACAAAAGATGCTTCAAAACTGACAAAAGAATTATTAAAAATGTCTGTTGGTGTTGAAAAATAAATGTCAAGAGTTTGATGTTTAAAGGCACGTGGGCAACAGGAAAATAAATATATTCAAATTAATTAATAAAAAAGTTTTGCAAATGTAAAAATATTAGCCTTAGATAAAAACAAAACATTTTAAGTAGAAATGTCAGAAAGATAAAAAAAAAATCAAATTTTAAATATCTTTCGTACAGTATTATGGAATGATCTGTAGTTAAGTAAATATATCTATAAATATTCATACACTCTCAACATGTAAATATTCCCACTTCCTCTTGAAGATTTTCTCTGGTTAAAACATTAAATTCATTTACTGTCACACTTTTCTCTAGATTATTTCTCTGGCTCAGAGTTTAACGTTTATTAGCGCGCAAACGTAACGTCTTTATTAAATCTAGCAGTTAAGTAATATATTTAAAATCTGTTAAATTTGGCACTTACAATGTTTCATGTTAATTTTGACTGCAGTTTTTAGAGCTGTTATATGAAATAAGATTATTTTCAAATATTATGTGCGTGTTTAAAGGCAGAACTAATGGGAAGAATTGACTGCAGACGTCACAGTGCAGGCGTCTCGGCTCTTCATTCCTTCACTCACTCGTCCAGACTTTGTTTAGGACCTTCACAACCTCCTCGTAGATGATGAAGACGATGGCCACGTCCAAACACACTCGGCCCAGCCGCGGGACCGTGCCCTTATAAAACCTGCACACACATTTAATCGCTGATATTACAGTTAACTAAAACCAAAACCATAGCAACACTCTAAAAACTAAAGGTGCTTCACGATGCCTTAGAAGAACCTTTTTTGTCTAAATGGTTGCATAAAGAACCTTTAACATCTGAAGAACCTCTTTGGTTCTTTGTGGCGAAAGAAGGTTCTTCAGATTATAAAAAGGTAAGAGATGCTTCTTTAAAGAACCTTTGACTGAATGCTTCTTTGTGGAACCAAAGATGGTTCTTCTATGGCATCGCTGTGAAGAACCTTTTAAGCAGCTTTATTTTTAAGAGTGAATATTCATCAATTTACATAAATAAATGTTAACTTAAATATATTATAAAAAACATATTTTGTCTCTAGTAGATGTAATGAAATATCTAAAACTGAAATAAAAACGATAAAAAAAACTATATAAACGCATAAAAAATTTAAATAAAATAAAATGTAAATAAAATAATCAAAAGACAAAACACAGCAAAATATTAAAACTTTATTAAATTAAAATGTTAACAGAAAATATCACAATAAAAACTATTTCAAAATATTAATAAAATCTATAATAGTATCTCAGTGATACTAAAATAACACTGACTGTAGCACAGATATGTTTATGGGTTAAATCAGGGATTCCCGAACATTTTTATTTATTTATTTTTATTTTTTGGTCAGCTGAATCCCTTTGACCTAAAATATGTATTTAATATTAGTTATTACTATAATTAAATATTATACTATATATTATAACATTTCAGGAATTTAACTACACATTCACATGTTCACGTTTTCTGATTAATGGCCACAAGACATGTAGATGATCACATAAAATATTTCATCTTTTTAGTAAGTGTTTATTTTGATTTTATTTTTTAATGTTTTCATTATTTCATTATTAGGTTTTCATCAACTAACAAACCTCAGTTTGTAAAACTAAATCAATCAACTCTAAACTTAACCAGCAACCAGTGTTATTTTAGTATCATTGATATACTATTATAATTTTTGTTAATGTTTTAAATATATATTTATATAGAAATTTCAGTTTATATTTTGTCTGTTTACATTTTAATTTTAGTCAAAGTTTTAGTCATTTCAATGTGTGGTTTTGTCATTTTTAGTAGTTTTGTTTTTATTTTAAATATGTCTATAGTTTTTATAAAGTTTTATTTTATTTAGTTCTAGTAATTTTAGTATTTCAACTTAAAAAAATTAGACATTTTGCCTTGGCAACTAGCTGAAATAACGCACACACACAAACTCACACACACACAAACGCACACACACTCACACACACACACACACACGCGCACACACACACACACACACTCAAGACTCACTCACACACACTCACACACACACACACACGCGCACACACACACACACACACTCAAGACTCACTCACACACACTCACACACACACACACACGCGCACACACACACACACACACTCAAGACTCACTCACACACACTCACACACACACACACACGCGCACACACACACACACACACTCAAGACTCACTCACACACACTCACACACACACACACACGCGCACACACACACACACACACTCAAGACTCACTCACACACACTCACACACACACACACACGCGCACACACACACACACACACTCAAGACTCACTCACACACACTCACACACACACACACACGCGCACACACACACACACACACTCAAGACTCACTCACACACACTCACACACACACACACACGCGCACACACACACACACACACTCAAGACTCACTCACACACACTCACACACACACACACACGCGCACACACACACACACACACTCAAGACTCACTCACACACACTCACACACACACACACACGCGCACACACACACACACACACACACGCACACACACACACTCACACACACTCTCACACACACACACACACACACACACACTCGCACGCACACTCGCTCGCATGCACGCACGCACACACACACACACACACACTCAAGACTCACTCACACACTCACACACACACACACTTACGCTGCTGATCCTTCATGCCGCATGATCTTCATGGCACAATCCATTGTGCTTTTATACTTATGAGCTTCCAAACCCTAAAAAAAAAAACACATTCATTAAAACTTCATTTCCAACAGAAATACTCTAGTATACACTTCACCTTAAAAAACCTTTTTATTTTATAATAGCTAATTAATTTCATACATAGTGCTACAATCTCAGATGATTTGAAACAAATGAGGACTGAAATTCGTGGGCCAGAAACCATAAATATCATGAGCTGCTTATTTTATTTATTTTTTTTTCTAATATGATATTTATTTGTTTTCTTTTTTCTTCTAATATTGTATTACTGTATTGTATTTTTATTTTTATTTTTATTTTAAAGTGCTTTATAAATAAAATTTAATTTGATTTGCTTAAGTGTAGCAGTCAGATGCACACACACACACACACATATATATATTACATAATTAATGCAATTCATAGAAATCAATTCATGACATCTGTAAATCATTTAAAATAATAGAGAAAATAAAGTGGCTGGATTAGCTGTGCACTGAGTCAAAAACAGATAGAATAAGGTGTGTTTCAATGCAGCAGATCAAGTGCTTTCAATATAAACAGCTTCACTGCTCATAACAGGATTGATTTGTGTTGAGATGAGCTGATAAATGATCTGTGCACCTGCATTCTGGTCTTGATGACGTCCAGCGGCGTGTTTCCAAACACACTCGCCGCTCCTGCAATCGCACCAAACGCTCCTGTGATCATGGGGTTGATGGATTTGTTGGGATTGTCACCTACAACACATCCAAAAAAACACCGAATGTGAAGAGATGAGACTCTCTCTGCCATCAGAGGGCAGTGCAGCTCACAGTGTTTTATATAGAGCGTGATACTGCAGATGCACAAACACACTCTCACCCTTGTACCAGTTCCTGAGAGAGGTCATGATGAAGAACCGGATCGCCTGATTGGATCCCTGTTTGAGGACGGTTGCTGTGAGGCCTTGATACGTCCCTCTGATTCCTGAGAGACACATACAGAGCAACACGGAAAACACATATTATATACATTCGATCATATGCACTATAATAGTATGGTGATGTTTAAATCACTTATTTGCAAATACATATTTACAGTGAATTGCAATCTACACCAAGAGTGACAAATCTGAGATTAACAAACATTTGATTTTTTTTCTCAATACTTACAATAATTCACATACAATGTTTTTTTTTCTGAGAAAAGCATACTAGAACAAATGATAGACTATGCAAAAATAATACAAAACTTAAATATAAAATGTAATCATTGCTAAAGCAATTGCTTGCTAGATCACTTTTTTCATTTGACTTATTTGTAGCTTCTAAAATAAACTTAACAAAATTAAAGCCCCACATGGTCCTGCAAAAGACAAGTAAACAAATAAAATAAAATAATGGTGACTTAAATTTAAAGCATAATATTCAGACTGTCATTATCATGATGAGTATAAAGCATTGACAGAAAGACTGAAGTAAAGAGCAGGGAATAAAAAATAAATAAATAAAATAAAATAAATAAATAAATAAACAGGATGCAGCTCCTAACAGCAAGACAGCTCCAGCATCCCAACCACCTTTTATAGGTCTAATTGTTTGGAGAATGAATGAATGAATGAATAAGTAAATAAATAAAATTACATAATCTCAAGTAGAAAGTGAAGACTGTTTTAAGGTGTCTCAACTATCTTTTAAAACTTTTGTCATGGGGGAAAATTCAACAGGACAGACCTTGCAATCAGGACACTGAGTTTTTCCCACAACTATGATCTGAAACAGTCAAAACAACAGGTTTTTCACCTTGAGTTCTGACGATCTCTCGCACTCCGTGGAAAAAGCCTCTGTATTTGGGATTAGCCGAGGTTTGATCATGGATGAATTTCACCTGGAAACGTGAGAGATTAAGCACATACGGTAAAACTGCGGCAGAAATAAATGCCAATGCTAATGTAATGTTCAACATGAATGACCTTTGACCTCACCTTTATGGTCTCCATGGGACAGACGACCAGGACGGCCTCCATCACGCCGGCACCCAAACCGCAGACTAACCCTCGAGTGCTGTCCAGCTTCCCAGCCTCGTCCTTCATCTGGTTACTGAGCATCTCAAACACACCGAACCTGCAGAGGAACACAGAGAACTGTAACTGCATCATCATCATCATCATCATCATACACCACTGTGTTTTAAATGAAGCAGAGACTGAGGTGAAGTAAGCAAACATTAGAGAATAAAGCATTGCTGCAGGGCTGGAAACTAATCAGATGCTGAACCTCAGCGCGCTCTCCAAAAAACCTGTTAACACTTCAAAAAATAGCACGCAATATGAATCAATCATTTCTTTGCACCCCAATAAGTCACACACAGTGGTTTGTTTCTGAGGAAAGCATACCAGAAGTAATGGTAAACTATGCAAGTCATACAAATGTGCAATAAATACAAACAATAAATTAATTGTAAAATTATAGCTAAGGTAATTGTTTGCTATGCCACTTCTTTCATTTGGCTTTAAAAAAATAAAATCAAATCAAATCAAATCAAATCAAATCAAATCAAATTAAATAAAATTAAATAAAATTAAATAAAATTAAATAAATACTAACTAATGCAAAGTTTGCTATATCACTTCTTTCATTTGGCAAAACAAAACAAAACAAAACAAAACAAAACAAAACAAAATAAAATAAATACTAACTAATGCAAAGTTTGCTATATCACTTCTTTCATTTGGCAAAACAAAACAAAACAAAACAAAACAAATAAAATAAAATAAAATAAAATTAAATTAAATAAAATTAAATACAATTAAATACAATTAAATAAATACTAACTAATGCAAAGTTTGCTATATCACTTCTTTCATTTGGCAAAACAAAACAAAACAAAACAAAACAAAACAAAACAAAATAAAATAAATACTAACTAATGCAAAGTTTGCAATATCACTACTTTCATTTGGCTTAATAAAACAAAATTAAATAAAGTACAATAAGATAAAATCAAATAATCACTAAAGCATAGTTTGCTATATCACTTCTTTCATTTGTCTTTAAAAAATCAAATAAAAAATATATTTTGGCAATGTTCAAAAGTGAATCGTTTTTGGGAGGTCGTACGGTCTACTATTACTAGTATTTTCACTCGACATATACCAAAATCATTTTATGTTCTTTACTTGGGAGATATTCCAGATGAAGTCGGAAAAGATGATAAATATTTATTTAAAATTTTACTGGCAACAAGTAAAAAGGCAATAACCCGGAAATGGTACAATAGTAACAGAGGTTAGAGAAATGGAGGAAATGGTTAACAAGCTCCTTGGTGGTTTAAATCATTGCATTTGTAAGTGTATATAAATGTTTATTGATATAATGTAAGGGTTTATATGTATCATATGGCAATCTTTGTTATTCCTGAAAGTTTATGTGTAATGTATGACAACCTTTGCTATATTTTAATTGATTTTTAATGCTTTTTTATCTATTTTTTTTCTGTTATGTAAGGTGTTCTTCTGTTCTCAACCAAAAAACAATAAAAAAAAAATAAGTATAAAAAAAAAAAAAATAATAAAATAAAATAACGGGGACTTACTTTTACAGCATAATATTTAGTCCATCAATACCATAATGCTATATCTATATATAGCAGAAATAAGAAGAATAGTATGCTGTTTTGAATTCAGCCACTGGCTCTGTATATTAGCTATTAACTCACAGGAAACACAGACATGCATTTCCACAGACTTTATTCATGCAGACACACCATTAGCCTCAAGTCACAGTCCTCAGAATCAGATCTGAGGCTTATTTTAAAGCGGTTCCTCGTGAATCGAGCCGCGTCAGCAGTGAAGCGTCAGCGCCAGCGGGAAGGCCACAGGTGTCCATTAGCAGCAGGAAGCAGCCCTGTGTTTTTATTAGCTGCTCCACGATTATTTCTGTTACTCAAGACAGATACGACCGCAGGACGTCCAGCAGAGTCCAGCGCTATTTATAGCACTGAAGTGAACAGAAGAGCTAAACACAAACGGTCTGTCATTCTACCTGAACCTCGACTCTTTTGTCTGCTTAACGTCTCCGTCGGCGTCATTCATTTATCCTGACTCTCTCTCTTTCCATCAAATTCAATTTTAAAATCATCCATCTAGTTCTATTCATGCAGCTTTTTCAGCATGACAGGATGAAACTCACACTAACCAAGACAGACTGGCTGTTTAGAAAGGAATACTAACCAGCTGCTTAACATATGCTATATTGCATACTATTTTTTTAATAAATTGTGAAACAGTATGCAGTATGCATTAATAAATGACTCAAACAGCAGTATGCCGGAGCACGAGCTCACAATGGCTGCGTTTGGAATGGAATACTTGCATACTGCTTACTAAGTAGTGTGCACCATGGCTATTATCATTAAATATAACTAAAAACAAAAAACAAACAAACAACTCTGTTACTTGAAATAAACCACTGAAAATAAAAAAAAATAAAAACTCATTCAAAATACTAATGAAAACTATAACAGAATATTAACAAAAATGTATACAAATTATAGATATTTAAAAAAAATAAAAATGACAAAACTAAACTAAATTACTAAAACGAACTAAAATGAAAAAATAAAATAAAAACTCATTCAAAATATGGATTAAAAACTATAACAGTATATTAATGAACTAAAACAAGATGTATAAAAACTGAATAAATATATTAAAAAATAATAAAAATGACAAAACACAGCAAAATGACTAAAACCAACTAAAATAAAAATAAAACCTCGTTCAAAATATAAATAAAAACTATACCAGTATATTAATGAACTAAAACAAAAATGTATAAAAATCATATTACAGTAGATGTTTTAACAACAAAATCACTAAAACTAACTGAAATGAAAAATGTAAAAATTAAAAAACGAATTAATGATATCAATAAGAATTAAAACAATTTATTAACTTGAAATAAAGTAACTAAGATAAAATAAAATATTAAAAACTTTAGCTAATTGCCAAAGCAACATTTCTCATTGTTGTTTAATGTGGTTTAACTAGTACTAAAATAACTAATTTAATAAAAATATTAAAACTATATAGACATATTCACAAAAAAACAAAAACTATAAAAAAATTACAAAATTACAAAAAAATACTCAAACTAGAATTAAAATAAAAACTGAAAATATAAAAATAAAAACAAATTCAAAATAAATAATAATAAAAACTATAATAGTCTATTAATGATACTAAAATAACACTAGTATGCACTGAATAGTGATTATGCAAAAAAAGATACTGTATTCTACAAAAAATAATTTCAAACAGTAGAATAAACACGTGATATAACTAGCATCTTTAATTAACGCATAGAGTTTTTGCCTTAGAAAAAAAAAAAGTTACATTTTTAAATCAAATTTTGTGTAAAAATGTAACTTTTGTCAGTCCAATCAAATAATGATCAGTTGATATGACTTCCAGGTCAAGTTGAGTGCATTGCATTGTGGGATACAGTGTTCTTCAGTGATATGCATACTGCATATTTTGTAGCACTAATGCAAAAAAACCTGTACACATATAAACGGCTGATGACTCTATCAGAGCCGTCTCTGATGGACGTCTGGGTGCGGCGCTCTGGAAAACACAGCTGCATTCAAATAAGACGCTGCTCGTAAATGTAATCTGGGCTGGGATCCAGCGGTCGGTGTCAGACGTACAGTACTGGATCCATTAGCAGGACAAACACAAGGTCACCCGCACAAAACCAGTGCAATCAGCTAATGAAAAGAGGAGGAGGAAGACGATAATCAATCTGAGTGTGATGAAGGCACACACTTAAAGAGACACACTGCTAAACCACCGCTGATCCAGAACCAGTACATCAGTCGTTTTAATGGCATTGGATGAATTAGATTCAGAATAACTAGAACAATGAGAAACGTAAGATTGTCTGGACACGCGTTTCACTTTCATCTTTTCATGCATGAATCAATCCTGAAAGAATTTTATTCCTGTTTTCTCTCCATGTTAAAGGAATCGTTTTCCAAAAATGAAAATTCTGTCATTCATTCACCCTGAAGTCGTTTCTGGAAACCTGATTTTTAAGGAAAATGTTAATGCCACTCTAGTTTTTAATACATTTGAATTTTTTTTTTTTTTTTTTTTTTTTTAAGTAAATGAAAACGGGAAATATAAAAATAAAAACCAAATATAAATATAAAACAAAAAATTAAAAACTATAACAGTATATTAATAAACTGTTATATTGGTATATGTGACCCTGGTCCACAAAACCAGTCTTAAGTGTCAGTTTTTTAAAATTGAGGTTTATACATCATCTGAAACTGAATAAATAAGCTTTCCATTGATGTATGGTTTGTTAGGATAGGACAATATTTGGCTGAGATACAACTATTTGAAAATCTGGAATCTGAGGGTGCAAAAAAATCTAAATATTGAGAAAATCACCTTTAAAGTTGTTTAAATGAAGTTCTTAGCAATGCATATTACTAATCAAAAATTAAGTTTTGATATATTTACAGTAGGAAACTTACAAAATATCTTCATGGAACATGATCTTTACTTAATATCCTAATGATTTTTGGCATAAAAGAAAAATCAATAATTTTGACCCATACAATGTATTGTTGGCTATTGCTACAAATATACCCCAGCGACTTAACACTGCTTTTGTGCTCCAGGGTCACATATTAATTATTAGTATATTAATAAATGCACAAGAAATACAAAATAAAACTATTTTATTATGATTATCTTATATCTTATATCTTAAAGTATAAAAATTACATGGATGTATTTTAAAAATGAATAAAAATGACAAAAACAATAAAATTACTAAAACTAACTTAAATGAAAATGGAATATATAAAAATAAGAACTAATTAAAAATATTAATAAAAACTATAACAGTATATTAATGAACTAAAAAACTAAAAAATATATATAAAACTTATATAGCTATTTTTTTAAACTACTAAAAATAGCAAAACCAACCAAATTTCTAAAATTTTCACTAAATTGAAAATGAAAACAAAAATATAAAAATAAAAATCAATTCAAAATATTCATTAAAAACTATAACAGTATATTAGAGAACTAAAAAACAAACAAGCATAAAAAATTATATAGATATATTAAAAACGAATAGAAATAACAAAAACAACAAAATTACTAAAACTAACCTAAATGAAAAAGAAAATGGAAAATAAAATAAAAAGAAAAATGTATTCAAATATTAATAATAAAAACTATAACAGTGTATTAATAAAATAAAAACTAATAGCAAAATTACATAGATATATTTAAAAAATAATAATAAAAATGACAAAAACAACAATATTACTATAACTAAAATGAAACTAAAAAATCCGAAAATAAAAACTAATTAAAAATATTCATAAAACCTACCCACCTTATTCTTCAATGCGGAAATAAGCCTATGGGCGAGACTTCCGGTTCATTAGCCACTGCAAGGAAATAACGAGAAGAATAACAACGAGCAGTAAACGGTAAAACTGTTTGCACTACAAACCAGTGTGTTCATAATTAAGATAATATATTAAAATAATATGGTAAGACACACCGGTTTGCAATATCAAGCAGCAAAACGAGCGGTTTTGTACAGCTAAAAATAGCTGGACGTGGATGAGACCGGAAGCCAGACACATTACATTTACAAATGACTGTGCCCTCTCTTACGGGAAAAATGAGGTGGATAACAGTAAATCAATGAAACTAAATTAACAACACTTAGAAAACAGCACACAAGTATATGGACTACCGTTAGGACACTTTTACAGTGCTTTAATCACCCGTTTTTCGAGCTTAACGGTAGGCCTGGGTGATAAAACGGTATCGATATTTATCGACGGTACATCTTCTTCGATAACGATATAAAAAAATGTTGGATATAGTGCACGATATAGGCACGTGCTATGAGTGACGCAGACAGCACACACAAACACATGCTGAAATGAGTGCTGTGCCTGCC
>NW_015554181.1:310626-314606 GCF_001515605.1 Sinocyclocheilus anshuiensis
AATAATGATCTTTAAAAAAAGCATCATATGACCCCTTTAAGACCTATTTAATCTGCATATAAAACATTAGAAACGAGATATTTGTTTAATTTTTATTTTGTGTTTGACTGTTAAAACTAAAAAATATTTGTTGTTTGTCTCAATAAATTTAGTTAATTTAAAAATACAGTGGTTACATGTAAACATTTTTTTCTATTGCTCTGTTTTAAAACAGGTTATAAAAAATTTCAATAATTATCGATACCGAACGATATGATACATTATATCGTTGATACATTTTTTAGCTATATCGCCCAGCCCTACTTAACGGACATGTTCACTATGAAATGTGGCTGTGTGGAAAGAAAGCAGTGTGAAGAGTTTCTGGTTTTGTCGTATGGGTTCAGAATGACAGCAGGGTGCGTAAACAGTGACAGAAGTTGAAGTGTGTTTAGTGTGCAGAGGTCAGGTCTGTCGTTCTCCTCAGTGACCAGGAGAGCAGAGAGCATCAGTCTAACAGACAGCGCCGGACACACACTGTTGCTCTGTCATGTCACACACACACACACACACACACACACAGACTCATGGGAGAAACCAAACCACCTCTGAATGAGAAAGAGCTGCACGCTTCAACAAAAACAATCAGCATATTAAATGTCAGCTGTCTGAAATAGATGGGCAGCACGGCTCAAGTATGCATGAAGATGCATCTGCTAGTTTCTGTTTATGTACCTGTTAGTTTCTGTATATGTACTTATTAGAGTTGGCTTTTGGCTCAACAGACTAATCTAACATAGTGGCTCTCGTTCTCTCCTGTGATGTTTGTTTTATTTGCTTATTAATCTTTTTCCTTCTGAGATGTTGGTCTCATTTTTATGAGCTGTTGTTATTGTACAGCACATTGGTCAACCTTGTGTTGTTTTAATTGTGCTCTATAAATAAAACAAAGAAACAAACCTGACTGCAGATTTAGGGATGGAGCCGTACAGCAGCGAGCTGAGGCCTCGATATAAACCCTTCACTCCATGATGACGGACCGTCTGTGACACACAGTCCGCTGTGAAGATAAGATAACAACATCATCTCACGGTCTCTTCTGCTCAGCAAGGTTGCATTTATTTGATCAAAAATACAGTCAAAAGAGTAAAATATTATTAGAATTTAAAATAGCTGTTTTCTATGTGAATATGTGTTAAACTGTAATTTATTTCTGTGGTCAAAGCTGAATTTTCAGCATCATTACTCCAGTCTTCAGTGTCACATGATCTTCAGAAATAATTCTAATATGCTGATTTGCTGCTCGAGAAACATTTCTGATTATTATCAATGTTGAAAACAGTCGTGCTGTTCAGTGTTTTTGTGGAAACTGATACATTTCATTTTTCAGGATTCTTTGATAAATAGAACGTTCAAAAGAACAGCATTTATTTTTAATAGAAATATTTTCTAATATTATAAATGTCTTTACTGTCACTTTTGATCAAATTGATGCAACCTTGCTGAATAGAAGTATACATTTTTTTTTTAATAAAAACCTTACTTATTTTTACTATATATGTACACTGTGATGCTTTAAAAACACTTTAATGACAACAGTTTTATTCAGTTTAATGGTATTGATATTATTAACACATTTTAATAAATAGTACACTTTTAATGGACACAGAGCCAGGGTTATAATAGTTAACTAAAACTAAAACAATAAAAAATTAATTATATGAAATAAAATAAGCATTAAATAAAATAAAATACTGAAACTTTATTTCAGCTAGTTGCCAAGGCAACATTTCCCATTTTCATTTAGTTTAATTTGAAGTACTAATATAACTAAAACTAAATAACTAAAACTGAAATTTTGAAATTTAAAATCCTAATACCATGAAAAATCATTTTTATTACTTAAAATAAAATAAACATTAACTAAAATAAAATACAATAAAACTGGCTCAAATAAAATAAAAAAACTGGCTCAAATAAAATCATTTTCATTTACTGTAGTTTTAACTTGAAGGACTAAAATAACTAAAACTAATGAACAAAAATTATAAAAAGTATATACACATATTAAAAAAAATGTTAAAAAATTGCTACAACTCTGAATAAAATGAAAGTGCAAACAGAAAACATCTCATTCAAAATATTAAGAAAAACTCAATGATACATCAATAATACTAAAATAACACTGCACAGAGCATCATCTGGGTATTAGAGATGTGCAACTAAGAGCAGCTGTCAGTCTGTCTGCTAAATCAACAGAAGGCTTGTTAAAATGTTCTCTGAGCTTCAGCCAGAGAGAGAGAGAGAGAGAGCGATGGAGAGAGAGAGCGAGGGAAGATAAGTTTGTTTACTTTCAGAGCGCAGCAGCAGCAGGTTGGAATCAGTTCTGGCCCGGAGAGTTTCACTAATTAACTCCAAAGAGGATGTGAACGTCACGCGTGAGTGTGTGTGTGTGTGTGTGTGTGAGTGAGTGTGTGTGTGTGTGTGTGTGTTTATGTGTGTGTGTGTGTGTACTGGATATCTGAGTTCCCAGCTGAGTTTGACCTGAACCCCGCTCTGGCTGAGCAGATCCGCGGTCTAAAAGGGCGACTGGAGCAGAATGGAGATGTGAGGCGAAGTCTGCTCATCGACATAGACAGCATGTGAGTCACAGGGGCACAGAACTCACCCAAACCGCTGCTCCTTTGATACAGAGGGCTGGAGAATGTGGGGGAATAGTGTACTGAACATCACAAACAAGCTGCATGTCTGAGATACTCAAACAGCTAGAAGTTCTTAGGTCAATGACAAATAAGAATGTCAAAGATGATAGAAAAGTCTAGTTAAAAACAAATAAAAAGTTATTTGTATTTGTGGATATCTATCTATCTCTCTATATCTATCTAATTTAAATATACACATGTATGAGAGTGTGTGTGTGTGTGTTTGTACTCACTGATGCCTCTGTAACGGGGCGGATTGGCTTTCTCGTCTAACTGTAGTTGAGTCTTCACATACTCTGTAGGAAACGTGATGCAGATTTCAATGCCACCTGCGATTCCACCTGCAGATGAAAGATCAGATAAACATGAACACACTCAAAACACACACAGTGGCAACATTTTGATTAGATTATGTTTCTTTCATAACCACATGAAGCAGTAGATCATGAAATCTATACTCTGATCATGATTTGGTTCAAGTCAATCATTTAGGTATGATTTATGTAGAAAATATTTCAGATAATTTATGTAGAATTGCAGATAATATGACTGATAAAAAGTTTTTTTATGTTTTCATGTCTCTTCTGCTCACCAAGGCTGCATTTATTTGATCAAAATGCAGTAAAAACAGTAAAATATTATTACAATTTAAAATAACTATTTTCTATGTGAACATCTGTTAAAATGTAATTTATTCCTGTGATCAAAACTGAATTTTCAGTATCATTACTCCAGTCTTCAGTGTCACATGATCCTTCAGAAATCATTCTAATATGCTGATCTGCTGCTCAAGACACATTTCTGATTTTTACCAATTTTAAAAAACAGTTGTTTTTCAGGATTATTTTGGTGAATAGAAAGTTCAAAAGAACAGAATTTATTTAAAATAGAAATCATTTGTAACATTAATATAAATGTTGTTACTGTCACTTTTGATCAATTGAGTGCATCCTTGAATAAAAGTATTAATATCTTTCAGAATAAAAGTTTTTATGATAACAAATATATTATATATTTTTAAATGAGAAATTAATGTTTGATACACTGGGTATTATTACAGTATACGGATAATTAAAATAATCTGTGTTTTTAAAGATGATTTTTAAGGCCTTGTTTTTACAGCCTTAAAATCAGCCACGATCAGTTCATACAGCTGCATCAGACAGGATGAAATAAGAGCAACGATCCTCTCTCATCTCTCTAATTGTAATAGCTCATCTGCCCACGGGGACGTTCGGAGAGACCATTAGCCCATCCCTGACCCGTTGCACGACACACACACACACACACACACACACA